>NC_057798.1:226895088-226901911 GCF_018294505.1 Triticum aestivum
ATCACCCGGAACACTTCCGGTGTCCGAATATAGTCGTCCAATATATCAATCTTTATGTCTCGACCATTTCGAGACTCCTCGTCATGTCCGTGATCACATCCGGGACTCCGAACAAACTTCGGTACATCAAAACATATAAACTCATAATAAAACTGTCATCGTAACGTTAAGCGTGCGGACCCTACGGGTTCGAGAACTATGTAGACATGACCTAGAACTATTCTCGGTCAATAACCAATAGCGGGACCTGGATGCCCATATTGGTTCCTACATATTCTACGAAGATCTTTATCGGTCAAACCGCATAACAATATACGTTGTTCCCTTTGTCATCGGTATGTTACTTGCCCGAGATTCGATCGTCGGTATCCAATACCTACTTCAATCTCGTTGCCGGCAAGTCTCTTTACTCGTTACGTAATGCATCATCTCGTAACCAACTCATTGGTTACATTGCTTGCAAGGCTTATAGTGATGTGCATTACCGAGAGGGCCCAGAGATACCTCTCCGACAATCGGAGTGAGAAAACCTAATCTCGAAATACGCCAACTCAACATGTACCTTCGGAGACACCTGTAGTACTCCTTTATAATCACCCAGTTACGTTGTCATGTTTGGTAGTACCCAAAGTGTTCCTCCGGTAGACGGGAGTTGCATAATTCTCATAGTTACAGGAACATTTATAAGTCATGAAGAAAGCAATAGCAGTATACTAAACGATCAAGTGCTAGGCTAACGGAATGGGTCATGTCAATCACATCATTATTCTAATGATGTGATCCCACTAATCAAATGACAACACATGTCTATGGTTAGGAAACATAACCATCTTTGATTAATGAGCTAGTCAAGTAGAGGCATACTAGTGACTATATGTTTGTCTATGTATTCACACATGTATCAGGTTTCCGGTTAATACAATTCTAGCATGAATAATAAACATTTATCATGATATGAGGAAATAAATAATAACTTTATTATTGCCTCTAGGGCATATTTCCTTCAGTCTCCCACTTGCACTAGAGTCAATAATCTAGATTACATAGTAATGATTCTAACACCCATGGAGTCTTGGTGTTTATCATGTTTTGCTCGTGAGAGAGGCTTAGTCAACGGGTCTGCAACATTCAGATCCGTATGTATCTTGCAAATCTCTATGTCTCCCACTTGGACTTGGTCCCGAATGGAATTGAAGCGTCTCTTGATGTGCTTGGTCCTCTTGTGAAATCTGGATTCCTTTGCCAAGGAAATTGCACCAGTATTGTCACAGAAGATCTTCATTGGTCCCGATGCACTAGGTATGACACCTAGATCGAAAATAAACTCCTTCATCCAGACTCCTTCATTTGCTGCTTCAGAAGCAGCTATGTACTCCGCTTCACATGTGGATCTCGCCAGGACGTTTTGTTTAGAACTGCACCAACTTATAGCTCCACCATTTAATAAAAACACGTATCCAGTTTGCGATTTAGAATCGTCCGGATCAGTGTCAAAGCTTGCATCGACGTAACCATTTACGACTAGCTCTTTGTCACCTCCATATACGAGAAACATATCCTTAGTCCTTTTCAGGTATTTCAGGATGTTCATGACCGCTGTCCAGTGATCCACTCCTGGATTACTTTGGTACCTTCCTGCCAAGCTTATTGCTAAGCATACGTCAGGTCTGGTACACAGCATTGCATACATGATAGAGCCTATGGCTGAAGCATAGGGAACATCTTTCATTTTCTCTCTATCTTCTGCTGTGGTCGGGCATTGAGTTTGACTCAACTTCACACCTTGTAGCACAGGCAAGAAACCTTTCTTTGCCTGATCCATTTTGAACTTTTTCAAAAAAAATTCAAGGTATGTGCTTTGTGAAAGTCCTATTAAGCGTCTTGATCTATCTCTATAGATCTTGATGCCCAATATGTAAGCAGCTTCACCGAGGTCTTTCATTGAAAAACTTTTATTCAAGTATCCCTTTATGCTATCCAGAAATTCTATATCATTTCCAGTTAATAATATGTCATCTACATATAAAATCAGAAATGCTACAGAGCTCCCACTCACTTTCTTGTAAAATACAGGCTTCTCCAAAAGTCTGTATAAAACCATATGCTTTGATCACACTATCAAAACGTTTATTCCAACTCCGAGATGCTTGCACCAGTCCATAAATGGATCGCTGGAGCTTGCACACTTTGTTAGCACCTTTTGGATCAACAAAACCTTCTGGCTGCATCATATACAACTCTTCTTCCAAAAATCCTTTCAAGAATGCAGTTTTGACATCCATTTGCCAAATTTCATAATCATGAAATGCAGCAATAGCTAACATGATTCGGACAGACTTAAGCATCGCTACGGGTGAGAAAGTCTCATCGTAGTCAACCCCTTGAATTTGTCGAAAACATTTTGCAACAAGTCGAGCTTTATAGACAGTTGCATTACCATTAGCGTCAGTCTTCTTCTTAAAGATCCATTTATTCTCAATGGCTTGCCGATCATCGGGCAAGTCAACCAAAGTCCATACTTTGTTTTCATACATGGATCCCATCTCATATTTCATGGCCTCTAGCCATTTTGCGGAATCTGGGCTCATCATCGCTTCCTCATAGATCGTAGGTTCATCATGGTCAAGTAACATGACTTCCAGAATAGGATTACCGTACCACTCTGGTGCGGATCTTACTCTGGTAGACCTACGAGGTTCAGTAGTAACTTGATCTGAAGTTTCATGATCAATATCATTAGCTTCCTCACTGATTGGTGTAGTTGTCACAGGAACCGGTTCTTGTGATGAACTACTTTCCCACAAGGGAGTAGATACAGTTATCTCATCAAGTTCTACTTTCCTCCCACTCACTTCTTTCGAGAGAAATTCCTTCTCTAGAAAGGATCCGATCTTAGCAACGAAAATCTTGCCCTCAGATCTGTGATAGAAGGTGTACCCAATAGTCTCTTTTGGGTATCCTATGAAGACACATTTCTCCGATTTGGGTTCAAGCTTATCTGGTTGAAGTTTCTTCACATAAGCATCGCAGCCCCAAACTTTAAGAAATGACAACTTTGGTTTCTTGCCAAACCACAGTTCATAAGGTGTCGTCACAACGGATTTTGATGGTGCCCTAATTAACATGAATCCTGCCGTCTCTAAAGCATAACCCCAAAACGATAGCGGTAAATCAGTAAGAGACATCATAGATCGCACCATATCCAGTAAAGTACGATTACGATGTTCGGACACACCATTTCGTTGTGGTGTTCCGGGTGGCGTGAGTTGCGAAAACTATTCCGCATTGTTTCAAGTGTAGACCAAACTCGTAACTCAAATATTCTCCTCCACGATCAGATTGCAGAAACTTTATTTTCTTGTTACGATGATTTTCCACTTCACTCTGAAATTCTTTGAACTTTTCAAATGTTTCAGACTTGTGTTTCATCATGTAGATATACCCATATCTGCTCAAATCATCTGTGAAGGTGAGAAAATAATGATATCCGCCGCGAGCCTCAACATTCATTGGACCACAAATATCAGTATGTATGATTTCCAACAAATCAGTTGCTCGCTCCATAGTTCCGGAGAACGGCGTTTTAGTCATCTTGCCCATAAGGCACGGTTCGCAAGTACCAAGTGATTCATAATCAAGTGATTCCAAAAGCCCATCAGTATGGAGTTTCTTCATGCGCTTTACACCGATATGACCTAAACGGCAGTGCCACAAATAAGTTGCACTATCGTTATCAACTCTGCATATTTTGGTTTCAACACTATGAACATGTGTATCACTACTATCGAGATTCAACAAAAATAGACCACTCTTCAAGGGTGCATGACCATAAAAGATATTACTCATATAAATAGAACAACCATTATTCTCTGATTTAAATGAATAACCGTCTTGCATCAAACAAGATCCAGATATAATGTTCATGCTCAAGGCTGGCACCAAATAACAATTATTTAGGTCTAAAACTAATCCCGATGGTAGATGTAGAGGTAGCGTGCCGACCGCGATCACATCGACTTTGGAACCATTTCCCATGCGCATCATCACCTCATCCTTTGCCAATCTTCACTTAATCCGTAGTCCCTATTTCGAGTTGCAAATATTAGCAACAGAACCAGTATCAAATACCCAAGTGCTACTGCGAGCATTAGTAAGGTACACATCAATAACATGTATATCACATATACCTTTGTTTACTTTGCCATCCTTCTTATCCGCCAAATACTTGGGGCAGTTCCGCTTCCAGTGTCCAGTCTGCTTGCAGTAGAAGAATTCAGTTTCAGGCTTAGGTCCAGACTTGGGTTTCTTCTCTTGAGCAGCAACTTGCTTGCCGTTCTTTTTGAAGTTCCCCTTCTTCTTCCCTTTACCCTTCTTCTTGAAACTGGTGGTCTTGTTAACCATCAACACTTGATGCTCCTTCTTGATTTCTACCTCCGCGGCTTTTAGCATTGCGAAGAGCTCGGGAATAGTCTTGTTCATCCCTTGCATATTATAGTTCATCACGAAGCTCTTGTAGCTTGGTGGCAGTGATTGAATAATTCTGTCAATGACACTATCATCAGAAAGATTAACTCCCAGTTGAATCAAGTGATTATTATACCCAGACATTTTGAGTATGTGTTCACTGACAGAACTATTCTCCTCCATCTTGCAGCTTTAGAACTTATTGGAGACTTCATATCTCTCAATCCGGGCATTTGCTTGAAATATTAACTTCAACTCCTGGAACATCATATGCTCCATGACGTTCAAAACGTCGTTGAAGACCCGATTCTAAGCCGTAAAGCATGGCACACTGAACTATCGAGTAGTCATCAGCTTTGCTCCGCCAGACGTTCTTAACGTCGTCAGTTGCATCAGCAGTAGGCCTGGCACCCAGCGGTGCTTCCAGGACGTAACTTTTCTGTGCAGCAATGAGGATAATCCTCAGGTTACGGACCCAGTCCGTGTAATTGCTACCATCATCTTTCAACTTTGCTTTCTCAAGGAACACATTAAAATTCAACGGAACAACAGCACGAGCCATCTATCAACAAACAAACATAGGCAAGCAAAATACTATCAGGTACTAAGTTCATGAGAAATTTAAGTTCAATTAATCATATTACTATAGAACTCCCACTTAGACAGACATCTCTCTAGTTATCTAAGTGATCACGTGATCCAAATCAACTAAACCATGTCCGATCATCACGTGAGATGGAGTAGTTTCAATGGTGAACATCACTATGTTGATCATATCTACTATATGATTCACGCTCGACCTTTCGGTCTCCGTGTTCCGAGGCCATATCAGTATATGCTAGGATCGTCAAGTATGACCTGAGTATTCCGCGTGTGCAACTGTTTTGTACCCGTTGTATTTGAACGTAGAGCCTATCACACCCGATCATCACGTGGTGTCTCAGCACGAAGAACTTTCGCAACGGTGCATACTCAGGGAGAACACTTCTTGATTATTAAGTGAGAGATCATCTTAAAATGCTACCGTCAATCAAAGCAAGATAAGATGCATAAAGGATAAACATCACATGCAATCAATATAAGTGATATGATATGGCCATCATCTTCTTGTGCTTGTGATCTCCATCTCCGAAGCACCGTCGTGATCACCATCGTCACCGACGCGACACCTTGATCTCCATCGTAGCATCGTTGTCGTTACGCCATCTATTGCTTCTACGACTATCGCTACAGCTTAGTGATAAAGTAAAGCAATTACAGGGTGTTTGCATTTTATACAATAAAGCGACAACCATATGGCTCCTGCCAGTTGCCGATAACTTCGGTTACAAAACATGATCATCTCATACAATAAAATATAGCATCACGTCTTGACCATATCACATCACAACATGCCCTGCAAAAACAAGTTAGACGTCCTCTACTTTGTTGTTGCAAATTTTACGTGGCTGCTACGGGCTTTAGCAAGAACAGTTCTTACCTACGCATCAAAACCACAACGATAGTTCGTCAAGTTGGTGTTGTTTTAACCTTCGCAAGGACCGGGCGTAGCCACACTCGATTCAGCTAAAGTGAGAGAGACAGACACCCGCCAGCCACCTTTAAGCACGAGTGCTCGTAACGGTGAAACCAGTCTCACGTAAGCTTACGCGTAATGTCGGTCCAGGCCACTTCATCTCACAATACCGCCGAACCAAACTATGTCATGCTGGTAAGCAGTATGAATTGTATCGCCTACAACTCACTTGTGTTCTACTCGTGCATATAACATCAACGCATAAAACCTAGGCTCTGATACCACTGTTGGGGAACGTAGTAATTTCAAAAAAATTCCTACGCACACGCAAGATCATGGTGATGGTATAGGAACAAGAGGGGAGAGTGTTCGTCCACGTACCCTCGTAGACCGTAAGCGGAAGCATTAGCACAACGCGGTTGATGTAGTCGTGCGTCTTCACGATCCGACCGATCCAAGCACCGAACGTACAGAGCCTCTGAGTTCAGCACACATTCAGCTTGATGACGATCTCCGGCTTCCGATCCAGCAGAGCTCCAGAGATGAGTTCCGTCAGCATGACGGTGTGGTGACGATGATGATGTTCTACCGGCACAGGGCTTCGCCTAAACTCGGCGACGATATGACCAAGGTGGAATATGGTGGAGGGGGGCACTGCACACGGCTAAGGAACGATCCGTAGATCAACTTGTGTGTCTATGGGGTGCCCCCCCCGCCCCCGTATATAAAGGAGCAAGGGGGGGAGGCCGGCCGGCCCCTTGGGGCGCGCCAAGGAGAAGGAATCCTCCTCCTAGTAGGAGTAGGACTCCTCCATTCCTACTCCTACTAGGAGGGGAAAGGAAG
>NC_057798.1:226902187-226956350 GCF_018294505.1 Triticum aestivum
TCACCCGGAACAGTTCCGGTGTCCGAATATAGTCGTCCAATATATCAATCTTTATGTCTCGACCATTTCGAGACTCCTCGTCATGTTCGTGATCACAACCGGGGCTCCGAACAAACTTTGGTACATCAAAACTTATAAACTCATAATAAAACTATCATCGTAACGTTAAGCGTGCGGACCATACGGGTTCGAGAACTATGTAGACATGACCTAGAACTATTCTCGGTCAATAACCAATAGCGGGACCTGGATGCCCATATTGGTTCCTACATATTCTACGAAGATCTTTATCGGTCAAACCGCATAACAACATACGTTGTTCCCTTTGTCATCGGTATGTTACTTGCCTGAGATTCGATCGTCGGTATCCAATACCTAGTTCAATCTCGTTGCCGGCAAGTCTCTTTACTCGTTACGTAATGCATCATCCCGTAACCAACTCATTGGTTACATTGCTTGCAAGGCTTATAGTTATGTGCATTACCGAGAGGGCCTAGAGATACCTCTCCGACAATCGGAGTGACAAAACCTAATCTCGAAATACGCCAACTCAACATGTACCTTCGGAGACACCTGTAGTACTCCTTTATAATCACCCAGTTATGTTGTGACGTTTGGTAGTACCCAAAGTGTTCCTCCGGTAAACGGGAGTTGCATAATTCTCATAGTTACAGGAACATGTATAAGTCATGAAGAAAGCAATAGCAGTATACTAAACGATCAAGTGCTAGGCTAACAGAATGGGTCATGTCAATCACATCATTCTTCTAATGATGTGATCCCACTAATAAAATGACAACACATGTCTACGGTTAGGAAACATAACCATCTTTGATTAATGAGCTAGTCAAGTAGAGGCATACTAGTGACTATATGTTTGTCTATGTATTCACACATGTATCATGTTTCCGGTTAATACAATTCTAGCATGAATAATAAACATTTATCATGATATGAGGAAATAAATAATAACTTTATTATTGCCTCTAGGGCATATTTCCTTCAGCACCAGCGTAGCATGATGGGTGAGGAAGAGGTTGCGCAACTCCTCCCAGGAGGCCACCGAAGCCGCTGGCAGGTGGAGCAGCCACATGCGCGGGACGCCGGTGAGGGCCATGGGCGGCCAGTTAGCCATGACCCTGTCGTCGCCTCTAGCCTTGAGGACAGCGTCTTCATACACTAGTAGGAAGGCAAGAGGATCGGCCGTGCCGTCGTAGCGAGGCGGCATGTCTGGCTTGAACTTGTTCGGCCACCGTACCTATCGCAAGGCTGGGGCCAGGGCTCGGAGCCCCCTGGTCCCTGCGCCGGTGTCGACAGCCGGAGCAGGTGGTGTGTTTCCCGCAAGGAGGGCGGAGCGTGGTGCTGATGGAGAATGGGTCGACGGAAGGGAGAGCTCCAGCGCACCCCTACCTGGCGCGCCAAATGTCGAATGTTGGGTTCCAGCAGACCCTTAAGGTTCGAACTCTGGGGTACGCGCGAAGATCTTCCCCCTACTACTCCACATCCGATCGCCTCACGAAAATCTAAGATAAACGATGAACAACACGAGGGAGACAAAATTTATACTGGTTCGGGCCACCGTTGTGGTGTAATACCCTACTCCAGTGTGTGGTGTGGTGGATTGCCTCGGGGGCTAATGATGAATAGTACAAAGGATGAACCGCCTCGCGAGAGGTGTTCTTGCGCTGGTGCGATGAAGTACTTGGATGAGCTCGATCGCCTCTCTATCTGATGAGGACTCGATGATCTCCTCCCAGCTGTGGTGGCTATCCCTATTTATAGAGGCCCTATCCCTCTTCCCAAATATTGACCGGGAAGGGCGCGAACAACGGCCATTTCGAAGGGGAACATCTAGTACAAGTTATCCTGACTAAAGTTGGTCTTCGGCTGCCAAAGGCACTAGTGATGACGTCGTCTTGGGCTCCACGGTGACCTCCATCCTGCCGCTCTGCTGGTCTTGGTATCGTTTCATTGAAATGCCAACCTTTGCCTGATGCCTCGGTAGTCCACGCCTGTGCTTGCCCCCCTTGCACCAAAGAGGAAACAAGGACACTGCGCAGGCCGGCGCCCGCCTAGCGCCCGCCTGGTCTCGATCGTCATGGCTTGCGTTACGAGCACCTCGCGAGGTACCCTGCCTTGATCTCTCAGCCTCATCGCGAGCCTGCCTGGCGAGGCCGTTCCTGAGGAAGTCTTGTGTCATCTGCCTCGCGAGGCTTGGCCCCTCGCGAGGGTCTTGAGCCTTGCACTAATGAAGATGGGCCATACTGGGCCACCACTTGAAACATACCGTAGGCCGCAGGCAGGCAAGTCTGGGGACCCCCATTTCCAGAACACCGACACGTCCTCCGCCTCTTCCTCCTCCTCGGCCGTAGCCCCGGTCGTTGCGCTCGGGGCGTCGACCCGATGCGTCCTTCTCGAACGGCTCTGAGCTCCTAGCATTCGTTGGTGTTGTAGGTGTAGAGGTTGTGGTAGGCGCAGAATCGGCTACCCTTGGACGACTCCAGCTGGTCCCTGCCGCGCTTCATGTCTGGTTCTGCTACGAGTACAGCTGCTCCTTTGTGCTTCACATCCTTGGCCTTGGCCTTATTCTCTTCTGAGTCAGCACCTTGAAGCTCGAGGAGGGAGAGGCGCCCTTCCTCATCTCTTGCGCACTTGGTCGCCAGGTTGAACAACTCCATAGATGTGCACATATCCTCATGGATGGAAAGCTCCTCCTTCATCTTGACGTCGCAGACGCCATCGGAGAATGCTGATACGATGGCCTCCTCAGTCACCTTGGGAGTCTTGAGGCGTGCGTTGTTGAAACGCTAGATGTACTTCTGCAGGGTCTCTTCAGGCTGCTGCTTGATGCGGCGCAGGTCACCCACGACCGGAGGGCGATCGCAAGTGCCCTAGAAGTTGGCGATGAAACGACTGCGCATCTCGTCCCAAGAGGAGATCGAGCCGGAAGGCAGGTTCAGGAGCCAGGTGTGGGCACCATCCTTGAGTGCCATGGGAAACCAGTTCGCCATGACCTTTTCGTCTCCGTTGGCTGCCTCGATGCCCAGCTCGTAGAGCTGCAGGAACTCCGCAGGGCCGGCAGTGCCATCGTAGCGAGGAGGCAGATCCGGCTTGAACTTGCCCGGCCAGGCGACACTGCACAGCTCGGTGGTGAAAGCACGGCAACCCGCCGTGGCCACCGGAGCCCTTTGCAGTCGCGGGGTGCTTCTTCTTGAGCTTGCATTGGTTTTCCTCGAAGAGGAAAGGGTGATGCAGCAATAGTAGCGTAAGTATTTCCCTCAGTTTTTGAGAACCACGGTATCAATCCAGTAGGAGGCTCCTCAGAAGTCCCACACACCTACACAAACAAACAAGAACTCGCAACCAACGCAATAAAGGGGTTGTCAATCCCTTCAAGGCCACTTGCGAAAGTGAGATCTGATAGAGATAATATGATAAGATAAATATATTTTTGGTATTTTATGATATAGATTGGAAAAGTAAAGATGCAAATAAAAGTAGATTGAAAGCTTATATGATAAGAGATAGACCCGGGGCCCATAGGTTTCACTAGTGGCTTCTCTCAAGATAGCATAAGTATTACGGTGGGTGAATAAATTACTGTCGAGCAATTGATAGAAAAGTGAATAATTATGAGATTATCTAGGCATGAACATGTATATAGGGATCACGTCTGTGACAAGTAGACCGACTCCTGCCTGCATCTACTACTATTACTCCACACATTGACCGCTATCCAGCATGCATCTAGAGTATTAAGTTCATAAAGAACAGAGTAACACATTAAGAAAGATGACATGATGTAGAGGGATAAACTCATGCAATATGATATAAACCCCATCTTTTTATCCTTGATGGCAACAATACAATACGTGCCTTGCTGCCCCTGCTGTCACTTGGAAAGGACACCGCAAGATTGAACCCAAAGCTAAGAACTTCTCCCATTGCAAGAAAGATCAATCTAGTAGGCCAAACCAAATTGATAATTCGAAGAGACTTGCAAAGATATCTTAATCACACATAAAAGAATTCAGAGGTGATTCAAATATTTCTCATAGATAAACCTGATCATAAACCCACAATTCATCGGATCTCGACAAGCACACCGCCAAAAGAGTTACATCGAATAGATCTCCAAGAAGATAGAGGAGAACTCTGTATTGAGATTCAAAGAGAGAGAAGAAGCCATCTAGCTAATAACTATGGACCCGAAGGTCTGTCGTAAACTACTCACAACTCATCGGAAGGGCCTTGGAGATGATGTAGAGGCCCTCCGTGATCGATTCCCCCTCCGGCGGAGCACCGACGAAGGCTCCAAGATGGGATCTTGCGGATACAGAAGGTTATGGCGGTGGAAATAGTTTTTCGTGGTCGCTTTTGATGTTTTTGGGGTACATGGGTATATATAGGAGGAAGAAGTAGGTCAGCGGATGCTCGAGGGGCCCACGAGGGTGAGGGCGCGCCCAGCCCTAGGGGGCGCACCGGACTTCCACTCCAAGTCCTCTAGATCACGTTTGTTCCAAAATGATCGCTCCCGAAGGTTTCATTCCGTTTGGACTCCGTTTTATATTCCTTTTCTTCGAAACACTGAAATAGGCAAAAAAACAACAATACGGGTTGGGCCTCCGGTTAGTAGGTTAGTCCCAAAAATGATATAAAAGTGTAAAGTAAAGCCCATAAACATCCAAAACGGATAATATAATAGCATGGAACAATCAAAAATTATAGATACATTGGAGACGTATCAAGCATCCCCAAGCTTAATTCATGCTCGTCCTCGAGTAGGTAAATGATAAAAACAGACTTTTTGATGTGGAATGCTACCTAGCATAATTCTTAATGTAATTTTCTTTATTGTGGCATGAATGTTCAGATCCAAATGATTCAAAATAAAAGTTCATATTGACATAATAAATAGTAATACTTCAAGCATACTAATAAAAGCAATCATGTCTTCTCAAAATAACATGGCTAAAGAAAGTTCATCCCTACAAAATCATAGAGTTAGGCTATGCTTCATTTTTGTCACACAAAAATGCTCCCATCTTGTACACCCACGATGACAAGCCAATCAATTGTTTCGTACTTAAATAGTCTCAAACTTTTTCAACTTTCACGCAATACATGAGCGTGAGCCATGGATATAGCACTATGGGTGGAATAGAATATGATGATGGGGATTGTGTGGAGAAGACAAAAAGGATAAGGTCTCACATTGACGAGGATAATTAACGGGCTATGGAGATGCCCATCAATTGATGTCAACATGAGGAGTAGGGATTGCCATGCAAAGGATGCACTAGAGCTATAAATGTATGAAAGCTCAACAAAAGAAACTAGTGGGTGTGCATCCAACTTGCTTGCTCATGAAGACATAGGGCATTTTGAGGAAGCCCATCGTAGGAATATACAAGCCAAGTTCTATAATGAAAAATTCCCACTAGTATATGAAAGTGACAACATATGAGACTCTTTATATGAAGAACATGGTGCTACTTTGAAGCACAAGTGTGGAAAAAGATAGTAACATTGCCCCCTTTTTTCCCTTTTTTTCTTTTTTTGGGCCTTTTTTTCTTTTTCTTTTGGCCTTTATTTTTTTCTTTTGGCCTTTATTTTTTTTATTTGGGGACAATTCTTTAATAATGATGATCATCACGCTTCTATTTATTTACAACTCATGAATTACAACCCAAAACTAGAACAAGATATGACTCTATATGAATGCCTCCAACGGTGTACCGGGATGGGTAATGAATCAAGAGTGACATGTATGAAAAACTATACATGGTGGCTTTGCCACAAAATACGATGTCAACTACATGATCATGCAATGAAATATGACAATAATGATGCATGTCATGATGATGAACAGAACGGTGGAAAGTTGCATGGCAATATATCTCGGAATGGCTATGAAAATGCCATAATAGGTAGGTATGGTGGCTGTTTTGAGTAAGATATAAGGAGGTTTATGTGTGATAGAGCGTATCATATCATAGGGTTTGGATGCACCGGCAAAGTTTGCACCAACTCTCAAGGTGAGAAAGAGCAATGCACGGTACTGACGAGGCTAGCAATGATGGAAGGGTGAGAGTGAGTATAATCCATGGACTCAACATTAGTCAAAAGAACTCACATACTTATTGCAAAAATCTACAAGTCATCATAAACCAAGCACTACGCGCATGCTCCTAGGGGGGTAGATTGGTAGGAAAAGACCATCGCTCATCCCCGACCGCCACTCATAAGGATGCACAATCTAAGAACACCTCATGTTTCAAATTTGTTACACAACTTTCACCATACATGCATGCTACGGGACTTGCTAACTTCAACACAAGCATTCTTTAAATTCATAATCACCCAACTAGCATGACTCTAATATCACGACCTCCATATCTCAAAACAATTATAAAGTATCAAATTGATCATAGCATCTAATTCACTTCCTATGATAGCTTTTATTATACCCAGGACCAATTTTATAACCATAGCAAATACCATGCTGTCTTATGAGACTCTCAAAATAATATAAGTGAAGCACTAGAGCAAAAATTATCTAGCTCAAAAGATATAAGTGAAGCACATAGAGTATTCTAATAAATTTCAGTCAAGTGGGTTTCTCCCAAAAGGTGTGTACAGCAAGGATGATTTTGGTAAACTAAAAAGCAAAGACTAATATCATACAAGACGCTCCAAGCAAAACACATATCATGTGGTGAATAAAAATATAGCTCCAAGTAAAGTTACCGATAGACGAAGACGAAAGAGGGGATGCCTTCCCGGGGCATCCCCAAGCTTAGGCTTTTGGCTGTTCTTGAATATATTGGGGTGCCAATGGCATCCCCAAGCTTAGGCTCTTGCCACTCCTTATTCCATAGTCCATCAAATCTTTACCCAAAACTTGAAAACTTCACAACACAAAACTCAACAGGAAATCTCATAAGCTCCGTTAGTGCAAGAAAGAAAAACCACCACATAAGGTATTGTAATGAACTAATTCTTTATTTATATTGGTGTTAAACCTACTGTATTCCAACTTCTCTATGGTTCATACCCCTACATACTAGCCATAGATGCATCAAAATAAGCAAACAACACACGAAAAGCAGAATCTGTCAAAAACAGAACAGTCTGTAGCAATCCGTAACTCTCAAATACTTATGGAACTCTAAAACTCCTACGAAAATAGGAAGTCCTGGGAAATTTGTCTATTGATCTACAGCAAAAAGAATCAACGCAAGAGCACGTTTCTTTGAATTACCAAAATTATTTTCGTGCACGCAAAGTTTCTGTTTTTTAGCAGAATCAAATTAACTATCACCATAGGTTATCCTATAGGTTCTACTTGGCACAAACACTAATTAAAACATGAAAACACATATAAACAGAAGGTAGATGAAAAATTTATTACTAAACAGAAGCAAAAACAAAAAACAAAAGTAAAATTGGGTTGCCTCCCAACTAGTGCTATCGTTTAACGCCCCTGGCTAGGCATAAAAGCGAGGATAGATCTAAGTAGTGCCATCTTTGGCACTCAATTCCTCAATAGTTTTTAGGGGATTCTCCCTTCTTAGCAATGATTAAACCCTTAGGCAAGAATTCAAGAAATTCATTTGTAGCAAAAGGTTCCTTAATGATAGAGAGACGATTGGGATGAGCACTTATTGATTTGAGATCCGCATTTCCCTTATTAGAAGATTCACCCTTATTTTTAGGAAATAAATGAATTTGGCAGTTTTGGTAGGTGGATATGGAGTAATTTTCACGGAAGAAAAGGCCGACCCTAAGTTGGTAATAATATCTTCAAGTTTACCAATTCTCGTAGAATCTATTTCTGTTCTTTCATTGACTATAGGTTCCTTCTCTTTAAAAAATTTCAAAGTAACTCCAACCCTAGATCCATATTGGGTAATTTGGTTATGAATCTTTTTATATAAATTTTCAATGAACTCAACAGTGCCAATTTTATTTTCAATAATCTCAAGCCTTTGCATCACATGTTCTAGAGTTAAAATAGTCCCATTTACCAAGAGAGGAGGAGGGCCAAACAAATCTTGCATAGCATTATAAGCATCAAAGGTGTGGCTATCCAAAAAATTCCCTCCGGTAATGGTATCAAGAATGCATCTATTCCAAGGAGTAATGCCTACATAAAAATTGCAAAGAAGAACAGAAGTAGAAAGCTTCCTAGTAGATCTATTTTGATCATTGCAAATTCTATGCCAAGCATCTTTTAGATTTTCTCCCTCCCTTTGCTTAAAATTAAGAATTTCATGTTCGGGAGTAATAACGAGGATAGGAGGACTAGCCATAACAATGAGCAAACAAAATAAAAGCGAAAAAGAGAGGAGATTGGGAAAGAGAGGGCGAATAAAACGGCAAGGGTGAAGTGGGGAGAGGAAAACGAGAGGCAAATGGAAAATAATGTAAATGCGAGGGTGATGAGTTTGTGATCGGTACTTGGTATGTCTTGACTTGAGCGAAGACCTCCCCGGCAACGGCGCCAGAAATCCTTCTTGCTATGTCTTGAGCTTGCGTTGGTTTTCCTTGAAGAGGAAAGGGTGATGCAGCAATAGTAGCATAAGTATTTCCCTCAGTTTTGGAGAACCAAGGTATCAATCCAGTAGGAAGCTCCTCAAAAGTCCCATGCACCTACACAAACAAACAAGAACTCGCAACCAACGCAATAAAGGAGTTGTCAATCCCTTCAAGGCCACTTGCGAAAGTGAGATCTGATAGAGATAATATGATAAGATAAATATATTTTTTGGTATTTTATGATATAGATTGGAAAAGTAAAGATGCAAATAAAAGTAGATTGAATGCTTATATGATAAGACATAGACCCGGGGGCCATAGGTTTCACTAGTGGCATCTCTCAAGATAGCATACGTATTACAGTGAGTGAACAAATTACTGTCAAGCAATTGATAGAAAAGAGAATAATTATGAGATTATCTAGGCATGATAATGTATATAGGCATCACGTCCGTGACAAGTAGACCGACTCCTGCCTGCATCTACTACTATTACTCCACACATCGACCGCTATCCAGCATGCATCTAGAGTATTAAGTTCATAAAGAACAGAGTAACGCATTAGGAAAGATGACATGATGTAGAGGGATAAAGTCATGCAATATGATATAAACCCCATCATTTTATCCTCGATGGCAACAATACAATACGTGCCTTGCTGCCCCTGCTGTCACTGGGAAAGGACAACGGAAGATTGAACCCAAAGCTAAGCACTTCTCCCATTGCAAGAAAGATCACTCTAGTAAGCCAAACCAAATTGATAATTCGAAGAGACTTGCAAAGATAACTTAGTCACACATAAAAGAATTCAGAGGAGATTCAAATATTTCTCATAGATAAACTTGATCATAAACCCACAATTCATCGGATCTTGACAAACACACCACAAAAAGAGTTACATCGAATAGATCTCCAAGAAGATCGAGGAGAACTTTGTATTGAGATTCAAAGAGAGAGAAGAAGCCATCTAGCTAATAACTATGGACCCAAAGGTCTGTGGTAAACTACTCACAACTCATCGGAAGGGCCTTGGAGATGATGTAGAGGCCCTCCGTGATCGATTCCCCCTTCGGCGGAGCGCCAGCGAAGGCTCCAAGATGGGATCTCGCAGATACAGAAGGTTACGGAGGTGGAAATATTTTTTCGTGGTCGCTTCTGATGTTTTCGGAGTACATGGGTATATATAGGAGGAAGAAGTAGGATGGTGGACGCTCGAGGGGCCCACGAGGGTGGGGGGGCGCCCAGCCCTAGGGGGTGCGCCGGGCACCCTCGTGGCCGCCTTGCTTGTTGCTTGACTTCCACTCCAAGTCCTCTGGATCATATTTGTTCCAAAAAGATCGCTCCCGAAGGTTTCATTCCGTTTGGACTCCGTTTGATATTCCTTTTCTTCGAAACACTAAAATAGGCAAAAAAACAGCAATACGGGTTGGTCCTCCGGTTAGTAGGTTAGTCCCAAAAATGATATAAAAGTGTAAAGTAAAGCCCATAAACATCCAAAACGGGTAACATAATAGCATGGAACAATAAAAAATTATAGATACATTGGAGACGTATCACGGGGCAGCGCGGGGTCTTGGCATGCTGGTGCAGGGATGCGGTCTTGCCGTGCTGGAGCAGGGAGTGGACGCGTGCACCTTCTTGAGGCCGAGGGATTTCTGGGCAGCTCCTTTCTTGCCGCGCGGGTGCTGGGCGCGGTGGGTCATGCCCAGGAACCGCGCGCCTTGGAGCCAGGGTGCCTTCTTGGGTAGGAGGTGGCGGAGGCACCCCCTGAGCCGCATCGCCCATGCAGGACGGAGGGCGAGGCAGCGAGAGGGACCGCACAGGAGATCCCCCTACGGCGCTGATGAGCTCGGTGATGCAAGCGAGCCACTCCTCGTAGAGGTCGTCGACGGGGCGGTAGTGTAGGAGGTCACGTGCCAGGAGCAACGCGGCCTGCGCGTCTGTGGGGGCGCGACGAGCGTGAGACGACGAACCTGCTGGAGTCAATGACGGAGTGGCGGTGCGGCCTTCCCGCCGCACCGAGGGGTGCAGGGAAGATGCTTGCTGCTCGTTCCCCGCCGGGCCGGTGGCAGCATTGGCGGCAGGTGACAGAGAACGACGAGGAGGCCCGCCGACGGGAGCCGTCTGGGTGAGGCGGGCGGTGAGAGCAGCCCGACGCTCGGGGCGAGCCCCGCGAGCGTCTTCGATGGATGCGACGAAGTGACGGAATACAGAACAGCGGAAAGAAGATTCCGGCACACCCCTACCTGGCGCGCCAAATGTCGGATATCGGGTTCCGGCAAAACCCTTAAGGTTCAAACTCTGGGGTGCGCACGAATATCTTCTTCCTATCGAAACATGCCCACAACCTCGCCACGATTCTAAGCTAGCACGATGAACAACAGAGGAGACACAAGATTTATACAGGTTCGGGCCACAGTTGTGGTGTAATACCCTACTCCTGTGTGTGGTGGTGGATTGCCTCTAGGGCTGATGATGAACAGTACAAAGGAAGAACAACCTCGCGACAGGTGTTCTTATGGTGGTGGTGTTCTACTTGCCAAGGATTCGATCGAGGTTCAGACAAGATGCCCCTCTACTGCGATGGCTATCTCTATTTATAGAGGTCCTGGTCCTCTTCCCAAATATTGAGCGGGAAGGGAGCCAACAACGGCCATTTTGAAAGGGGACAGCTAGTACAAGCTATCCTGACTAAAGGTGGTCTTCGACTGCCAAAGGCACTGGTGATGACGCCGTCTTGGGCTCCTCGGTGACCTCCGTCCTGCCATCCTGCCGGTCTTGGTCTCCTTGCACTGATATGGAAACCTTTGCTTGATGCCTTGGTACTGCGCGCCTGCGCTTGCCCCCTTTGCACCAAAGAGGAAATGAGGACACTGCGTAGGCTGGCGCCCGCCTGGTCTTGATCGTCATGCTTGCGTCATGAGAACCTCGTGAGGTACCCCTTGCCTTGATCTCTCCGCCTCCTCACGAGCGTGCCTGGTGAGGCCGTCCCTGAGGAGGCCTTGCATCGTCCGCCCCATGAGGCTTGGCTCCTCGCCAGGGTCTTGAGCGTTTGTTGACGAAGACGGGCCATACTGGGCCACTGCTGAGCCACGCCGCAGGACGCAGGAAGGCAAGTCTGGGGACCCCCATTCCCAGAACGCCGACAAGTGGGTATCCTGGATTTTTCGAGGCAATTAGGCTTTTCTCTCTCCGTAGCACATCGTCATGAAGTCTCCTTAGATCGCCGTGTGTGGCATCTACCATTGCCTTAGGTAGGATTGGTTCACCGTGGATATAGTATTTTGCCGCACCGCGGACAGGTATATGGTCTTGAACCCGAGGCTGCGGAGGCAGCTAGATCATAGCAACAGCTTTATTGTTGCCTTTCCTCGCTCTCTTCCGATGCTTCATTGGTGGAAGGTCGTCTATAATACGTTCAGGCTCCGGAGCCGGCAATTCAGGCACCGACTCATGACACTCAAACCCTGAGTACTCGTACTGCTGAGCCATCAATCCTTCGTTATCAATGGCGCCAATATTGAGATACTGTTGAGTGTCATCGTCATCATCATATATCCTCATCTATGGCAACGTCATCAGTGACTAATGGAGCCTCTTCCTCACCCTGCCTGCTATCACCCAACAGGAAAGGCAACGCTAATTG
Source organism: Triticum aestivum (assembly GCF_018294505.1). Lineage (NCBI taxonomy): Eukaryota > Viridiplantae > Streptophyta > Magnoliopsida > Poales > Poaceae > Triticum > Triticum aestivum. The sequence continues at coordinate 226,914,375 of NC_057798.1, forward strand.
GGTAGGTGGGGTGCTGATGTTCATACCTTGTAGAGGCTGCGTGGTCGTGGGTGTGCTCCCGGCCGCCTCCAGAGGAAGGAGACTCTTTGGCCACAATAGGACACACGTCTTGCAATCGCGAAGCCGCCGCAGGGTCTTGCCGTCATCTCTCCCTAGTACCGGAGGAACCAAATTCTTGTGGCCCAGTTTGACACTGGCAACGGAAACCTTGAAGACATGAGGGGGGATCGGCCGACTATGTAACAATTGTTCCTCCGGCTTCATTATCGTCGCCTTCCCCACATCCACCTTCTGGCTGTTGATGTCGTACAATATGGTGCATAGAGTGTCGGCCTGCAAAGACATGTCTGCGACGTGAGACATCTGAAAGGCAACGAAAACGGGATATTATACATTTATCCGAAAGGCTGCGTGGTCGTGGGCGTCGAGCTCAGCCAAAGACGAAGCACCGCCGAGCACGTCCGAGACGGAGGACGGGCTGCTATGAGCAGGTGCAGGAGCAGGTGCTGGTGCAAGTGCTGGTGATGCACGTGCAGGTGCTGGTGCACATGCTGGTGCAAGCTAGTCGAGCTTCTCCCGAAGAAGTCGGCAAGGGGAAAGTCCGCTGCATCTTTATATGGATTTTGCCTGGTCCAACTGATGATAGCCAGAACCAAGACACCACATGTAGCCGCCAGCTCCCGTTTTGCAGCAACTACCGCTATTGCGACTCTCTTAGCTGAATTCTTCTCAACCGCAATCTCAGCCTTCTTGTCGATGTTTTCGTCAGTTAACCTCGGTCTTTCCTTTCTCTCCTCCGTGGTCTCACCATAGTACTTCTTCCACGTGGCACTGTCTCTGACACCGTGCACGCATCCATACGATGGCCGACTGTCCACCAGGAGTCGTTTCAATATGTTCAATGCTCGGTTGAATGGGGTGTCCCACTTGGACCTCGCCAACGCCTCAGATGGCGAGTCGCTTTCGGCCGCAATCCTGTGCTGCTCTCTCTGCAAAAGGAACAAGGATCGTTTACAAATATGACTAAATGTGCAGTCGAATTGATCAGAAACTAAAATTACTAGCAATCTAATGAACTCTGTCGTGACAGGGTCCGTCTCGGAAACTTTCTTGACTGGGTCCAAACGGTATCGGGCCCTGAGGACGTCATGCTCCTGTGGGACGGTGAACTCCGCCAAGGGGTCTGGGATGCCTAGACTTTCGCATTCTGCGTCCTCCTTGGCTCATATTGGACCTCTTCACCGCCTAACCACGACTTTCATGGTGGTGGCACCCCATGTTCCTCTATAGAAGCCCCTTCATGTACTTTGACTTTTCTTTGGCATCTTCGGCATCGCAAGCCGCCTTGAATATTTGAAACTGCTCTTCCATAATTGTCGGATTATCCTTTACAATCTCGGAGTAGGGTTCCTTTTTGTCGATGGCGCGTTTCACCCTTACTTTCCAGGCCGCCAACGCGTCGCTAAACTTGGTCATGGCGCGTTTATTTATCTTCTTCATTGCCGGGTCTTTCTCTAGATCAGTATATTGGATTTCATCTCGGCCTAGGAACAAGAATATCTGGTGCAGTAAGGTTAGGAGGGAGTGCTTCATATTTGGCCTCTTCTTTAGTTTCTCATCGTTGATGGTGGTGCACGCCCGTACAATGCAGCCTATTTGATTGCCGTTGCAGGAGCACGCTTCCACAGGTAGTTTTGGCTCAAAATTGCCGTCGTCCACCTCCATGACCACTAGTCTAGTAGTGAGGAGCTGGTTTGGGCATCGAAATCTCCTCTTCGCTTTCGGTTCTATGGCTTTGCCAGTCTTGGTGCCGGTCTCGACGCCGGTGTCGGTGCCGGTCTTAGTGCCGGTCTGGTCTCAACGCCAATCTCGGCGCTGGTCTCGATGTTGGTATCGGATGTGACAGGTGAGCCTAGCAACAACAACCGTTGATCGTTGGCAAGGTTCAAATATTCGTCTGCCGCCAGGTAGACGTTGTCACAATCACCAGAACCCTATCCTTCATCGTTGCTAGCCATGTTTCTTCCGATTAAATCTAGTCAATTAATCCTAGACCTAATAAAATGAATAATGACATAAAAAGGCATATGTTTTGCAGGAACGTTGATTCCTTCCCGGTGTGGCAAATCCAGGCACTCGATATGTCCTAGTTTGTAGCACAAGTCATCCCGAAATTCAAGGAAAATTTCAGCATGAGCTTTGCTAAAAAGTGGACAAATCAAGCACCTGAAATATGCCAGAACGAAAATGAATCAACATTCCGACAAAACATAGGCCACTCGGCTTCATTCCCTGGAAACAACAAAAGGCCACTTGGGCACAATCGAGGAATTTTCATATATCATGACCACTTCTCAATGTTTCACCCTTCAAGAAAATCTACACAAATTTCAAATTATGGACCCTAGACATCAATTCAAATTATGCCCTACTGTCGTAACCCTAATGCCCTAGTAGTTAAGCATTTACAAGTACTAACTAATTAGATGAACCCTAGCTAGCTACTTAGGCATCTACAACTACTTAAGCACCCATTGATGAACACTAGGAATTATAAAACTACTTAAGCATACATTGGGTGCAGAAAAACTATATAAGTACTTAAGAAAGTATATATACAACTCTATAATGTATTTAGGTAACTACTTAAGCATATACAAGTTTGTCCTAAAAATAATATTTAGCTAAGTACTTAAGCATATACAATTTGTCCTAAAAATTCAGTTAACTACTCATTTCATTCATTTAGGTCATTCATTTAACTTCACCTAATTAACCTAGTAAAACCCTACTTCCCTAACTAAAAAACATCTAATTAACATCTACTAGTACCACTACTGCCATAACCTAACTAACCTAAGTTAATCTAATTAACATCTACTAGTACCACAACTACTAATTCCTAGGGTTCATAACTAAATTCACCTAAGTTAATTAACCTAGAGAGGAGGGTTTATTCGCCCTAGCAGAGAGAGAGAGAGAGGGGAGGGTAGGGGAGAGGAGAGGGAGATCCTTACGGTCGGCGGCGAGGGTAGGCTCGGGCTCGGGCGACGGAGGTCCTGGAGGGGCTCGAGCATCGGAGGTCCTGGGCGGGTTCGGACAGCGGCGGTGAGGTCGAGGGCAAGCTCGGGTGGCGGCGGCGAGGTCGAGGGCGGCGGCTGTGAGTGCCTCGGGTGGCGGCGGTGAGGTCGACGATGGCCTCGGGCAGTGGCGGTGATGGTGAGCTCGAGGGTCGCAGGGAGATCGACAGCGCCGATGGAGAAGTTGGGGGATAGGGGGGGAGGGGGAAAGGACATAGCAAAATTTTGAGCCCACGCGGTCGGGTTTAGTCAAAATAGCATCAGCGCGTTTTGGCAAAACGCGCTATAACCAAGTTAGCTATAGCGCTTTCCACCAAAACGCGCTACTGCTATGTCTTACTCTTTTATTTTTCTTTTTTCTTTTGTTTTTCTTTACATTTTATTTTTTACATTTCTCCTTTTTCTATTTCTTTGATTTTCATTTACTTTTCTACTTATTTTTCTATTTATTTTCATTTTCATAGCAATAGCGCTCTACACCACAAACACGCTGGTACAAAGCGTTTAGCAGTAGCGTGCTTTAGGAAGAACCGCTACTACTATTCCTGGCCTACCGGCAACAATTTCAGAATTTTATTAGTAGCGCTTTTTCTTGCGTGTGTGCTACTGCTATGACTATATATGTAGCGTGCTTTATTGACACACGCAACTACTAATTATCAGTAGCGCCCTTCCCAGACCCGCGCTACTGCTGTACCTCTATGTAGAAGATTTTCCCTAGTAGTGTGTGGGTGGACCGGTGATTGGGTGCTATCCTTACTTGGACAAGCCTCCCACTTATGATTAACCCCTCTCGCAAGCATCCGCAACTACGAAAAAAGAATTAAGATAAATCTAACCATAGCATGAAACATGTCGATCCAAATCAACCCCTTACAAAGCAACACATAAACTAGGGTTTAATCTTGTGTCACTCTAGCAACCCATCATCTACTTATTACTTCCCAATGCCTTCCCCTAGGCCCAAATCATGGTGAAGTGTCATGTAGTCGATGTTCACATAACACCACTAGAGGAAAGACAACATACATCTCATCAAAATATCGAACGAATACCAAATTCACATGAGTACTTATAACAAGACTTCTCCCATGTCCTCAGGAACAAACGTAACTATCGGATTTCGGGTTTTGCCAACCATATTGAGAGGTCTGAACTCTGGGGTGCATACGGAGATCTCAACCTACCCAGGCTGCCAACTCGCGATCCTCACAGCTTAGCACGACGAACTCGAAGGGAAAGAGAGACACGACAGTTTATCCTGGTTCGGGTCACCTTGCGGTGTAATACCCTACTCCAGCTTTGTGGTGGATTGCCTCGAAGGGCTGAGGATGAACTAGTAAAGTGGTTGAAGAGCCTCAGGAGGTGAGGTGTTCTTGAGCTCAAGTGAGCTGGTGAGATGGTGAGGGTGGAATGGATTCGATCCCCTCACCCTGTCTCGTGTGTATCTGTCTTCCTCCTATGGTGCTGGCTAGGTCCTATTTATAGTGGCCTAGGTCCTCTTCCCAAATGTTGGCGGGAAGGGATTCCATAACAACCATATTTGAAGGGAGACAACAAGTATGCCCTATCCTGACTAAAGTGGTCTTTGCCTGCAAAAGCCTATGTTCGTGACACTGCGGTGGGCTCGGCGATGACCTCCATCGTGCCGTCCTAGCGGTCTTGGTCTTGTTGCACCAGAATGGAAACCTTTGGCTGATTCCTCGGGACTCCGCGCCTGCTGCTTGCCTCCTTTGCACCAAAGGGGAAACTGGTACCCTGCGCCCGCTGGCGCCTGCCTGGCCTTGGTCGTCATGGCTCATGTCAGCCGAGCCTTGCGAGGTGCACCTTGCATAAAAATCTCCGCTCCTCAGGAGCCAGCCCGGGGAGGCCGACCCCCTTGGAGGTCTTGGCGTCATCTGCCTCGAGAGGCTTGTCCCCTCGCGAGGGTCTTGAGTTGTTGATGCTACAGCTAGGCCATACCAAGCCATCGATGGAGCCATGCAGTGGGCCGCCGATAGGCAAGTCTGGGTACCCCCGGTCCTAGAACGCCGATAGTAACTACTCACAAAGCATATTGATGTTCAAGATCAGAGGGGTATTGAATATCTTTAAGGATCTGAACATATGATTTTCCACCAAATAAACCAACTAGCATCAACTACGAAGAGTAATTAACACTACTAGCAACCCACAGGTACCAATCTGAGGTTTTGAGACAAAGATTGAATACAAGAGATGAACTAGGGTTTGGGAGGAGATGGTGCAGGTGAAGATGTTGATGGAGATCGACCCCCTCTCGATGAGAGGATCATTGGTGATGGCTTTGGCTTCGTTTTCCCCCTCCCTGAGGGAAGTTTCCCCGGCAGAACAGCTCCGCTGGAGCCCTAGATTGCTTCTGCCCAGGTCCCGCCTCGAGACGGCGGTGCTTCGTCCCAAAAGCTTCCTTATTATTTTTTCTAGGTAAAACCCTTCATATAGAAGAAGATGAACACCGGAGACCTGCCAGGGGGCCAACAAGCCCTAGCGGTGCGCCCAGGGGGGTAGGACGCGCCCCTAGGCTTGTGGCCACCTGGTGGGTCCCCTCTGGTATTTTCTTCTCCCAATAATTCTTATATATTCCAAAATAATTCTTCGTAAATTTTCAGGACTTTTGAAGTTGTGCAGAATAGGTCTCTTAGATTTGCACCTTTCTGGTCCAGAATTCCAACAACCACATTCTCCCTCTTTATGTAAACCTTGTAAAATAAGAGAGAAAAGGCATCATTGTTGTACCATAATGTGTAATAATAGCCCATAATGCAATAAATATCAACATAAAAGCATGACACAAAATGGACGTATCAATTCCCCCAATCTTAGACCTCGCTTGTCCTCAAGCGAAAACCGAAACCGATAATCATGTCCACATGCTTAGAGATAGAGGTGTCAATAAAATAAAATATGGACATGAGTGCATCATGATCATCCTTAGAACAACAACATATATTGTCATATAATTTCTTATGCTAAAGTAATAATTCATTTACAAGCTAAAGTATGAATAAAGAACTTTATTGAAAACCAAAAAACTATGATCTTGGTCATTGAAACAATTACAATTTATCATAACATCGGAAAGAGTTAATGTAAGAGCTTTCATATAGAAAGTTTCACATACTCAACCATCTTTTAGTCTTTCATAATTTCTAACACTCACACGATAGTTATGAGATCAATGTTTCAATGTAACAAAGAGAAAGATAGGGGCTTATAACTTCCCCTCCCAACGTTTTACCTCAAGGGTAACGTCAGCAATAATAGTTTATGAATATCTACATCTGAGTGGATATATATATCTGGATCTTCCCCCAACATATAGAGCTTGCCCCAATAAAAAAAACATATAGTGCTTGCCAAAAAGAAAAAGTATAAGAAGAAGAGGTGATGATCACCATGACTGTTGTATACGGGCAGGAAGTGAAATAAAAGATAGGCCCTGTGCAAAGGGAAGCAGAGGTTGTCATGCGCTTTTATAGCTGGATGCACAAAATCTTAATGCAAAAGAACGTCACTTTATATTGCCACTTGTGATAAAGAACTTTATTATGCAGTCCGTCGCTTTTATTTCTTCCATATCACAAGTTCATATAAAGCTTAGTTCCTCACACTAAAATATCATACATATTTAGAGACAAATTTTTATTGCTTGCATCGATGACAACTTACTTGAAGGATCTTACTCAATCCATAGGTAGGTATGGTGGACTCTCATGGCGAAACTGGGTTGAGGGATTTTTGATGCACAAGTAGTATCTCTACTTTGTGCAAAAGATTTGGCTAGCATACGATGAGAAGCAAGCTCAACATGTTGGAGGATCCATGACAATATAACTTCTATACGCATATAAAGAAACACAACCCATTATGTTGTCTTCCTTGTCCAACATCAACCTTTTAGCATATAATATTTTAATGACTGCTCACAATCACAAAAGATGTCCAAGATAGTGTATATATATGTGATACCTCTCTTTCTTTATTACTTCCTATTAATTGCAACAATGACCAAAACTATGTTTGTCAACTCCCAACAAATTTCATGTGACATACTTCTTATATGTGAAGTCATCACTTCCCATAAGATTATTATATACTCTTTTTATTTCTTCTATTCTTTATTTATTTTACTCAAGATCATAGCAAGAAAGCAAAGCCCTCAACTCAAAACTAATCTTTATTATATAATTCTCGGACTCAATCACATAGAGGGAACACAAAGCAAAACTCAAAGCTAGATCATACTAAAACTTTATTCTACTAAACCATGAAATAACTAAAAGGATCGAACAAAGAAAAATTATAAAGTTAAATATGTGATGGTGATATGATACCGGGGCACCTCCCCCAAGCATGGCACTAGCCAAGGGGAGTGCTCTTACCCATGTGCTTAGGTCTCTTTCTTCAGAGGTGGTGACGATGGTGTTGATGTATTCTTCTTTTCCAGCTTGTGTCCGAGGCTAAAATTTTCCTCCCTTCGATCATCATTCCCGAGCTTGAGTCTTAATATTTTTTTGCATAACGCCGCCATGTTGTCCTACAGAAAACATGGTGGGATAGGTTGGACCTTAGGAAGGCTTGACTTCTTAAATTCCACGTGCATATCGCCAGGTTGAGGTAGTGGATCTTCATCTTCGTTGGAGCTATCGTTCCCTGTTCTCTCCATGTCGGAGTCTTCCTCCTCCTTTTTAGTCTACCCGTAATGCTACACCTCTCCATAGACCTTTGGGTTTGCGATGTAATTAGCGACATAGCTCTCTCCCTCCGAATCTTGGGACGACATGTTTTTAGATCTGCCTGGGAAAACAACACAAAATAAGAATAGAGGATATTGCCATGATACGGTGGTCAAAACCTTCAGGGGATTATATAATGTTTTTATCAACCAAAAGAAGTATACTGCAAGACAACAGAATCCAGAGGGCACACGAGGTGGCCACAAGCCTGGGAGGCGCGCCCAGGGGGATAGGGGACGCCCCCAAGGCTTGTCGCCTCCTCGTGCACTTTTCTTACCACTTATATTTTTCCTAATTTCTTAAATATTCCAAAACGGAGTAAAATTGCTTTTGGAAAAGTTTTGGAGTCGGTTTACTTACCATATCACTTACCTATTCCTTTTCGGAGTTTGGAGCGTTCTGGTAGATATCCCTTATGTACATCTCCGGTGTTATGGTATTAATAATATTGGTTTCAACATTTATGGGAGTACCTGAGATATAATGTTTCATTCTTTGCCCGTTTACCACATTCGGGTTATTGCCTTCGGCGTTATTGATCTGTATGGCACCTTAACGATAAACTTCCTCGATAATGTAAGGCCCTTCCCATTTAGAGAGAAGCAAACCTGCAAAAAATCTTAAATGAGAATTGTATAGCAAGACATGTTCACCTACATTAAATTCACGCTTTTGTATCCATTTATCATGCCACCTTTTTAACTTTCTCTATAAACAATTTGGCATTCTCATAGGCATGGGTTCTCCATTCATCAAGTGAGCTAATGTCAAATAACCTCTTCTCACTGGCAAGTTTCAAATCATAATTGAGCTCTTTAATTGTCCAATAAGCTTTTTGTTCTAGTTCAAGAGGTAAGTTTCCATAATCCATTTTATATGGAGACATACCCATAGGGTTCTTATAAGCAGTTCTATAAGCCCATATTGCATCATCAAGTTTCTTAGACCAATTCTTTCTAGATCTATTAACAATCTTTTCAAAATCAACTTTATTCACCGGTACAGCAAGGTGCTATACAAACCGTTTTAACCCCTTTGTGCAATGAAATTTTGAACCGTCGCCAAGTGAGTGACTGCGATAGGGGGGTCCTTCCCACACGACCCAGAAACCGTCGGGGATAGGGAGCCTTGATGCATACAGTTGTCCCTATAAAACTATTTATGATATCTCAAATATTCCAAATGCTTCATCCTTTCTACTTGTTTGTGCTCGCATTGCCATAGCAGTCGGAGTTCTGCGGCTTTACCTGAAACTAGGTGCAGTCCAGGCACATTCTAGGAATAGGATTTTTCCAGCCACGTACCAAACTGGCTCTACGTTTACGATGCCTGGCACATCACAAACAGTTCATGATTGTAAACCGTGTATGATAGGTCAACAATCACACACATTTAGTTTTCCAGCGCCGTTTGTGATATTGTCTGACATCACACATGCTTTGCAAACAACAACTGTGTGCATGGTTACACACGTTTCCTCTCCGTGAACCGTGTTGGATTATGATGTATATCACACATGCTGTGATTTATAGATCGTGTGCACCGTAATGACCTGCAGCCTATAATTTCACCCTAATTTAATTGCCGCTATTTAAAATTGTACCTAATTTGAATTTGAAAGTAGGCTATAGCTTTATTCATATCCATCAGGTTCAAACAACCGATGCATTATTTGATTCACAGGTACATATGTTCAAGAATTAGATAAGCAACAAATAAAGAATGATGAACCAGGGTTCTATACTTATACTATTACAGATGGTAAAGAAAGAGGGGAGAGACATTCTGGTTGCTGAACAAGGTGAAGCGGAATGGCCCTATTGTGCTCTCCAGGTTGCAGAAGGCATGCACGACTCTAGTCCAACCCCTTGCTATGGCCGGCAACCAGACAATGTACTTAAAAGATCCACACTTCGACCCAGTTAATATTAGAAGCTAAACAACAATTGCATAAGGATGTAGTACAACACTCCCTCCATCCCATTATATAAGATCTTATTACATGTATATCTAGACATCATCAGAACATTAAGGTAACACTATTCTTGGTTGCTATGTAGCATGGTATTGCATATTTAGTCATTCAGTACAATGTATGTTGCTATGTAGCCTCAGATATATTAAATATGGCCCTAGTTAACCTATTGATAAATGGGTTACAGATATACTCAGTGAAATATCCGATTCGATAATTAATCCCTTATCAGCCCTAGGCTATATGGTACCAGCTACCGATATCCTAAACAGTGAATACATATAAGCAATGTGATGAAACTAACCTCGATGGAAAACATCAGCTGTTCTCAATTTATCTTGTATGAGTACATATAAATGCATGTTAAGGACAACAAAACATCAACCAAATATATCCATTGTAGACAACATAATCTACAAACTATAGCTTCGGTGTGCAGGTTTAAGCATGCTAGTTAAGAAAAACAAGAAGTGGAAAGTTGTGCTAACTGTAAGAGGCATAATATTCAAAATCAAGCAAATATAGTCTTTCAAACCGGTATTGTGCATGCCTAAAGTATTGTAACAGCGTGATTTTTGGCCCTTTCTTTTTCTTTTAATTTTCTGAGGTTTTTGCCTGAGTTTTCTTTTTTTTGTGGCTTTGTGGTCTGGAAACTGAAGAAGATGCCCTCTTGTTTCTTTCCAAAGTGGCTTTTCGTACCCAAATCTTTCCCTAGACCTTTCCATTTCCACCTTGGACCAAATCCCAATATTCTTTTTATTGGGAACATTCCTTTTCTATTAAAGGAATATCTCAATTTACCCTAGCTTGTGAAGCAACCCATATTTCCCTCACTCCTAAAATTCCCAAATAATTCTCATAAATTGTTTGGGTCATATCTTGATCAAATATGGCAAAACTTTTCATTGTCATGTTAAAAAATAATCATCAAATAATTCAATTCCTATTCTGCCCTAAATGGCACATTGTGAAGCAAGTGCTATTTTCCTTTGCCCAATTGATCTCAAACTTCTTGGACACAATTTCATGTCCATATCATTCCCACATGACAAAATTAAACTTCACTTGCCTAGTAATAATTTAATTATGATTTTCCAAAGTTTCTGTCCAGAAAGAAGCTTTGTGAAAGAGGTACAAGCTAGGCATATCCAAATGAGTTGCAATTTTGCATGGTCCTCAATATCATCATATCATAGCCCTCCACCAATTTTAAGCTCATGTCATGCATCCATGTGAGCTCATCTTCAATTCTTAGTTTCTGGTCAGATTTTTAGTTTGTGAAGCAACTATATTTTATATTGTTTCATTTAAGCTGCCAATTTACCAGGACATTATGTTATCTTTATAAACTCCCTCCACCAAGTTGTGGATCAATCCATTCCTCCATTTGCCCTGTGGATTTTTTCCAAGTTTCTGGTCAGAATAAAGCTTTGCGAGGCAAGTGTCACTTTGGTTCATCCAAATGGCTTGAAACCTTTTTGGGCATCTTCATATCCTGAAATCATTGGTCCATGCTCAAATTAAGCTCAATCCAACCATGTGTGTGAGTGCATCATCCAAATATCTAAATCTAGCCATTATGGCACTTTCTACAACAACCCCCCCCCTCTAAACTCCTCCTCTTAAGCTAGTTTTTGGTAATAAAGATCACCTTAGTGCTTTATCACACTGTGCCAAAGATCAGAGTCTAACTCGACATGTGTGAGCCACAGCAAGTTACAAACACATTGTTGTTGCAATCTTTTGGAGCTAGGTGTGAATCACTTCTTTGCCCCTGGACCAATTTATTTCCTTATTTAGATTAAGGGCACTAGGGTCAATCCACTAGACATGGTCGGCTTGGCCAAAACCTGGAGTTCGCTCTAGTGCGCGTGGTGATCACGCTGGTGTCATGCCTAATTGCGTGCTTTGGAGTCTTCCCGACCCTGTTCCCGTCGTCTCCCTCCTTGTCTCGACGCCAAACCATGTCCCGGAGCTTCCCCATGATCGACTTCATCACCCCGTGCTCGGCCCCCCTCCTGGTTCGCCTTAAATGCGTCGCAAACGCCACGCCCGTGCCATGCCCAGCTTCTGTCCACCATTAGTGCACTAGTTGAGCTTGCTAGCGAGGCTCTAGAGCCCTCCTCTCGGCTATATAAGCATGCTCGAGGTCCTCCTGCAGCTCCCAAGCCCCTCCCACGCCTCTCCCGACCACCGGAGCCCTCGACCCCCTCTTTTCTTTGCCGGAGTTTGCCTCGGCCATCACCGGTCTTCTCTATTCCGGCCACCGTAGGCCTCCTCTCCTCATCCCAAGTTGTTCACAAGCTCCCCCACCTCCTCATGGTCCCCCTCCCACCCCTCATCCTCGCCAGAGAGGGCCACACCACCATGAACCACCGCCGGCACCCTCCTCCTGTCCTCCTCTGGTCGCCACCCTTCACCGCCATTACAAGCCTCCCCAGCCGCCACTCTTTGCTTGAACGGGTGCGCCTGGCCCTGCCGCACCAACCGGTGGCCTTGCGCTGGCCAGAGCCGGCCGCCCCAGCGCTGCCCCTCCCCTGCTCTCCTCTCTGTTCACGGGCGAACAGGAACGAGGAGAGGAGGAAGATAATGATTCGCTCGACCCCTCCCCCCTGCGCCCGGGCCCCGCCCGTCAGCCTCTGCGTGTTGACTTGGCCCCAGGCCCGCGTGGATTCAAGTGGAAACGTATTCTAGTAAGTACGTATTCTTTTAATGAAAGCATACTTTCATTCTGCTTCGGGGTGGAATACGCTTTTGTTGCTCTGAAAACATATTCTTGTCTACTATGGCTCTAAATGTGTTTTCCTTTTCAGAAAAACGTATCCGATCCAAAGGCGCTTTCAGTTTTTCCACCAGGGGACTGTTTGCTGAAGTTTATTCACAGATTGGTCCCTGAGCTTCAAACCCTCACAACTCTTCAACCGAACTCCGATCGAGGTGAAACCGATGCTAACATCTTCGTATCGTCAAGCTCTTTCTATTGGTTTCCTTTTCACTAGGTGGTCCCATAGTGAAAATGACCATTTGCCCTTGCCTCTAATCAGCCCCTTCAAGAGAGAACCGTTCGGTGTTTTGTTTCTGCGGCTTCCCCGCACTTCTTCCTGGAGTCTCCGTCATCCCTAGGCAAGCCATAATACCCACTTGCATGATAGTCATGCAGTAGCCATGGTTTTCAACTTGAATATTTAATTAATGTTTGCTTGTTTAAAATTTGGTCATTGTTGTTCCGGTGATGTTTAGAGTTTCATGTTCACTCTTGTGCTATGTTGTCTTGCACTCTGTTATCATGTTCTACCTGCTAGTATTCCTTTCATATGTTTATGCTTGCCAGTAGTACATGTTGATGTTGGTGATGGCCTTCGGTGCATGACTGTTGTCTGTTCCGAGTGCCGTTGTTATGCATGTTCCATTGCATCCAGTTGGTTAAATACTTGCATGGTATCATTGTTGATATGTTCTTGCATGATATTTATTGTTGATGCTAGTGGTCATGCTATGTTTCTGATAAGTGTATACTTGTGATGTTCATGCTAGTCAGTATGCCATGCTCAGTCAGATATATGAATTTTGTTGTTGATATGTTAAGAAGTAATGTTGCACAACCATGCTTATGTTGATATCATGCTCATGCATTGTAGCTGTTATTTTCTTATGACTCGGCTTGTTGCATTCAAGTTTAACCAGACTTAATTGAACTTGAACAACTATTGGTTGAGTCATGGTGCTACCATATCAAGATGACCAGTGCAACCACATTTGCCTTATGTATGGGGAAGGCCCTAATGCGGTCTATTGACATGCCTCTCGCCGGTGCCTCCAACTAGGGAAGGTTATGGGCATGCGCTACCCTGAACACTTAGGCGGACATAAGCCTTGTGAGCCCGTTGTTGTTATGGTACCTTGTCCCCGTTTGGGACCGTTTATTTGCCACAACGGTGGCTGTTTTGCCTTTGGTAGGCTGGGGCCACCCATGACTTAGCCCAAAGGGGAGTTGCTCGGAGTGGCCGGGAGAGTGTCATGGCAGTAGATCGGTTTTGTCGGAACACCATTGGTCCACCCGAATGGGAGTGCGAGGCCATGGGTTCTGTGGTGTGGGTACAGTGTGCTACCTCTGCAGAGTGTGTGTTAAATCTATCAATAGCCACGCCAACGGATAAGGGCCTAGTTCATAGTTGGTCACACTATGGGTCAACAGTAATAATAATGATGTGCTTAATAACAACCCCGGTTCGATGATAAGATAAGTTGGTTATGTGATCCGGGAATGATCACCATTTGGTTACAAGGTAACCCATTGAACCAAGTGTGGTTCCCTTTGTGATCCATGAATGATCACCGTTGTATCGAGGATACCGAGTTGTGGGATATTTGTGATGTTGTGTGAGAGTCAAGGGTAAAGGTCAAGCTCCTGGTGGTCATGTAATGACTACTGCAGTATTGTTTATACCAAGCTTGATTTGATCCTGAGATGATCGTGTGATGTCCGCGATGGTAAGTGATGCATGTGATGGTTATGAGGTAACCCGAGCAGAATAAGTGGTGCATGATAGTGTCATCATGTTGCATGCTAGTATCGTCAGATTCATATGTTCATGTCATGCTCATATTGTTCCACCTGTACCTTGTTCATGTTGTTATGATAATCTCATGTTAGTTCCTGCTTAACCTGTAATTGCCATGCTGTTGTTTGTCTTGATGCTTCTGGTTATTGTGAGCTTGCAAGTACATTCAATGTATTGACCTGGCGTGTCATGCCAGTTTGCAGTTCATGACGGATTTGATTGCTTGTTTGCTGTGGATTCCTTGTTTGCGAGCTAGGATAAGCGTTCCAGCCAGAGTCCCTGCGGAGTGGAGTTCACCACCATCGTCGTTGTTCTGCAGCTAGAAGTTATTCCACTGCTCCATGTTGTTATGCTGCTAGCATAGAGAAACCGTGGCAGGCGTAGTGTCGCCATGCCGATGTAACCCCTTGTACCCAATATAGATTGTAATAAAGAGTTGATTTGTTCTATGCTAAGCAGTGCCATATTCCAGAAGACTTCATCTCGATCTCTGGGCTGGAATATGGGTCGTTCCGGTTTCTCTTAGCCGGGATGCCACAGGCTTGGTATCAGAGCAGGTCTGGCTGTAGGATGCCCTAGCCCACGCGAATGTTAGAAAATGGTAGTATATACCCCAGCTGGTGTGTTGCACTTGATTGCTGCATTTGTTTGTTGCATAAAATGCACATAGATTATTAATTAGTTGCTAACTATCAGGACCCCGACTCAATGCCACATCGATCTGGCATGTAACACCTCATATCACTTTGCGGCCTCACGCATGGTATTCCCACGGGTGTCGCCTTACCTTTGCCCGGGACCATTTGCGCCTTTTGGCACACGTATATGATAGTGTCGCTAGCATCCATATGATAAGGAGCCCGGGCTGACATGGCTAGTCGTAAACCCAAAGTGGCACAACCTTATCGGGACAGGCATCCATGACCCAACATCGAACGTGTCGGTCATCAGCGAGTGAATCCAGGATGTAGCACTGGGCTAGCAGGACTCCGGTGAACCGGGCTGTAGCAGGCTAACAGGACTCCGGTATTCATCACGTGACATTTCCCCGAAGGGACAGACACATGAACGAAGAAGGACACATGCCGGCCAGCCTAAGTGTTTCGGAGCAGTAGCAAGCTACCATGGATCAGTAGAAGCACTAGGAGACATTTCCCGGTAAGAGAGGCTACTAAGGATAAACAACTAGATAGTCAGATCCCACACATACCAAGCATTTCAATAACATACACACAATATGCTCGATATGTGCAAATACAACATGGCATCACAACATGACTCTACAACTCAAGTATTTTATTCAATAGGCTCTGAGGAGCGAGATATTACAAACATGGGTCTCTCTACCCAGCATTCAGAGCATACAAGTCAAAGCATAAGAGGAAGCTTAACATGTCTGAGTACAGACATCTACTAATGAAAAAGGCTGACAAGCCTGACTATCTACCAGATCCTGCCGAGGGCACAAGATCGTAGCTGAGGTAACAAGCTAAATGTCAAAGTCCAAGCGGAACTACTAGCGAGACTGAAGTCTCTCTGCAAAACATAAAATAGGCAAATGTGAGTACAAATGTACCCATCAAGACTTACATCAGAACTATCTACATATGCATCATTATAAACAAAGGGATGGTGGGGTTTAACTACAGCAAGCCAGCTTTGACTCGGTGGCTATCCTGAACTACGACTGCAATGTAACTCTTTGAGGTGGCACACACGAGTCCACATATTCACCATATCAATACACCACTATGGATTCACTTCCGTCTCCCTACGAGAGCGCCATCCATAGCACTCACGCTTATCTTGCTTATTTTAGAGTATCCACTTTCACTTGTCTATGAACTGTACAGGCAACCCAGAAGTCCTTTACCACGGACACGGCTATTCGAATAGATAATGTTAACCCTGCAGGGGTGTACTTCTTCACACACGCTCTCGCCACTTACCGCCATGTACACGTCATGTATGTCGGCAACCTTCAAGCGGAAGCCTGGCGAGGGTGTCGGCCACGGCCTACCTAAACACTCAAGTCTCTCATCCAGGTTTATCGCCTATTCTGGTTCCATCCACAAGGAGATCCGACCGGGGTGTCGCTCACAGGCCCAAACGATGTGAGCAGGGTTCCCAAGCCCACCATCCGGATGCCACTTGGTACACCGTGCCACTGTGCCTAGTCTGTCCCAAGCCCACCTGTACCGGGTGCCACTTGGTAGACTACTAGCACTACCTACAAACACCAGAAACTAGTTGCAACTCCTGGACAGAGAACAAGGGTGATTAAGAAGCCGAGAGGGTCAATTAAGGATCCCAATGAGTGGTAGTAGCTGTTCATGGATCACAAACATAGAACTCAGTTCCTGAGGACGGTTTCAATGAGACAACCCACCATGTACTCCTACATGGCCTCTCACCGCTACCTTTACCAAATCGTGTTCACACATTTAGACCACACACATAAGGACATGTTCACACACCTCCTATTCATCCCCGATGAATCAGACCTGACTCAACTCTAAGCAGTAGCAGGCATGACAAACAAGCATGAATGACTAGGCACATCAGGGCTCAAACAACTCCTACTCATGCTAGTGGGTTTCATCTATTTACTGTGGCAATGACAGGTCATGCAGAGGAAAAGGGGTTCATCTACCACAGCATGTAACAGTTGAATCGTTGTTGTCCTAATGTAGTAAAAGAGAGCAGGAGCGAGAGAGTGGGATTATATTGGAATGAACAAAGGGGTTTTGCTTGCCTGGCACTTCTGAAGATAGTATAGTTCTTCATCGGTGTCATCGAACTCATCGTCGGAACCACGTCTACCGAGAGGGAACAATTACCGGCAATAGAGAAGGAACACAATAAATGCAATGCACAATATGATGCATGATCATGACATGGCAATATGTTGTGGTTTGAGCTAATGCAACAAAAAGTCATTTTGATTGAAGTGGAATTCAAAGCTACATCAAATTCCAACTCCAAAACTATTATCAAATTTGTCCTAATCATGTTTCATCCTAAAGAGTGAGGTTAACTTGCTCAAACATGCATGAAAACAGTAAAGATGGATAGATTGGATTTTTCTGATCATTTTTCATATATAAATTATTTTCATTCTGAGTTACGGTTGAATTTATATGAATTTTTGAAGTTTTGGATATTTTCTGAAGTTTCCAGGATTAATAAAAATCCAGAAAATCAATTATTGCATCAGCAGCACGTCGCTGTGACGTCAGAGGGTCAACTGGGCGGCCAGGGTCAAACCTGACACGTGGGACACATCAGTCAGTGGCTCAGGGATTAATTAAGGTTAAAACTAATCATAACCAAAACTAATAATGGCCTGGGACCCATATGTCAGTGAGAGAGGGGTTTAATTAGCGGGGTCATCAGTGACTAATGACGGCGCCATGTCACCAGCCACCGGAGTTAGACGTCGGCGACCTCAAGCCGCGGCGGAACGTCGTCGGATCGGTGCTACGGGTGGCAATGGGTCAAGCCAAGGGCACCAGGGGGTTGCCCTCGCTCGCCCGCATCCAGGGAGGCACCGGCTGGTCGCGGGGCGACCTGTAGCGGCGGCGGCGGCAAGTTTGACGGCGGCCGGAGTTCGGCCAGGTCCGGCTCGGTGCTAGGGTGCACGGGAGGGGAAACGGGTGGTGGAGTTGGCCTTCTGGGGAGCTCCTGAGCACAGGCCTGAGGTCGGACGCGAGCTGCGGTGGCTAGAGCGACGGCGGCGACATGGCCGGCGGCGGTGGGGTTTCGGCCTCGGTAGATAACCTAGCTACGGCGCGCGAACGATGAAACAGAGAGGGGGAAACGGACGGAGAGCTCACGTAGACCCTGTAGAGGTGGACGGCGAGCTTGAGGGAGGCCGGACGGCGACGGATTTGACGGCGGCGATCCGCGGCACCAACGAGGAAGACGACGTCGAGGGCAGCTCTGCAGGGCGTCCCGGCTTGCGTGCGTCGTTGGAGGGGTCGATGGGAAGTATGCGGAGCGGCTGGGCACGTCGAGGCATCGAAGGAAGCGCGGTGGCTGCGTCTACGGCGAACGGCAGCGAGGAGCTCGCTCGGTGGATCTCGGCAGAGAGGAAAAGAGGAGGGGATCGACACGGGATAGAGTGAGAGAGTTGGGCACGCGGCATGCGTGGCGTCGTCCGAGGGGTCCAGAGGGAGGCGGCAAGCAGGAGGTGGCCAGGGGCGCGTGCGTACGCGCATCGGCCACACGCGCATCCTCCTGGCAGAGGAGGAGGCGACAGGGAAGAAGGCGGTGGTGGGCTGGGCCAGCACAGGAGCTGGGCCCGTTTGTGGGCGCCAGGTAAGTCTCTGCTTCTTCTATTTTAATTTCTGTTTTTCTATTTTTCTGTAAGTTTGTGGCTTTATTAAAAATAGTTAGACACCTTCAAAAATCCTGAAAATAATCATAGGCTCTCTTTAGATTAATTCAAGCAGCCCACACTTATTTCCAGAATTATTTGAGCATTTAAAATATTTACTAGCATGTAAATGCCCAAATGCAAAGTACATATGATTTAATTCAGTGACCAAATATGTCATGGAAAAATGTGCAACACCTCTGGTTATGGTTTCTAGCATTTTCCAGAAATGATGAACATTTTTGAAAGCCATTTGGATTCACTGAAAATATTTTAGGTTGAACCTATTTGAATTCCATTTGGTACTAGGGTTTGGACATCCCCATTTCAAGTTTCTTTCAAAGTTTAAACATGATGCACACATGAAGTTAGCCTAGTGCAATGCCCGAAGTTAGGGATGTGACAACTCACCCCTACTAAACAAGAATCTCGTCCCGAGATTCAGGCGTAGCGTAAGATGAAGGGGAAGCACAACTAAGGCAATCTTCACGATCCAGGCTGCACTTCAAATGAACGTTGATTCAATCACCATCTTTGTCTTGTCGTCTTGCTCTGAGAACTCCATCTAACATGACAACGAGAGGAAAGGGAAAACTCCAGAAGAATCGATCTTCTCAAAGATCGAGCAACTCAGGATCAACTCATGGATTGAGGCATTGAAACATCTCTTGAGCTGACACACAAAACACACATTAAGAGGGATAGAAAAGATGACGGAGGTTCAATTTGGTAGGCAAAAATTCCACGCTGAAGTAGGATGGTGCATGGTTTCAAAGTAGCGAGGAGTTGAGTTGCCATGATACCATAACGGGGCACCTTGGGGAAGGTGACTCATAGAAATATCCCCTCAAGTGGCAAAAAGAATTACCTTTGATTCAGTGATCATTGAAACTCTTTATACCAGCTTAAGGCAAATTACAATCGATCATTTGGAGAAGTTCGAAAGAATGGCATACTCAGTTTGGAAAGGAAACTAGAGTTATAAGACAACTTGACAAACGGAAGGCACATTCCAATCGATACCGAGGATATAACCTAGTGTCTGAGCATGCCCTCAAGAACTTGAGAATTTCCATATTCATCAAGGTTTTACCAACATCCATGACAAGGATCCTGACAACACAACATACTACCATGATGAATACCCGTGGAAGATGCAGATGCAAAGGAAGATAACACCTTCTCAGATTTCACCTTAGCGAGGCCAAGGAAACAAAATCTGGATGATCCACCGAGAGACATTTAGCACTCCGCTTCTAATGTTCTCCTCGATGTGCTAGCATAACCCATTTATTGAAATGATTTGGTATCTATAACATCAAGTAAAAGGTCGGATTTCAGGAGCACAAAAATCCATAAGGAACAACTACGGAGGTAAATCCTGTGAAATCCTTATGGGGATGTGGCCAACTTCTTCAATCAACATACTACAATAACAGGTCTCCGGCTGGGTGTGTCAGCCACGACATCCACTTTACTAGGTTACACAGAGACCAATATTATAGTTCTTGGGAAATGTTCCAACCATCATATCTGCCTGAGATTCAGATCTGGTTGGTGTTAGGATATTCCAGACTCATCAAGTCTAGGAAGAAAAATGAAAGTTTGCAACACAAATCGACGAGATAATGTTGTGAGATTCTCGGGAAATGAGCTACGATAGGAAGCTCCAAAAGATGAGCTGGTTCTGCTACACACATGTGAACACGCTGTCCCAGACAAGCATGACCACACAGGAGTCTTATAATAAAATACTACCGAGTTCAGGTGGGGAACCATCAACAAGGATATCAAAGTCTCCACGCGTGGAAGTCCAAAGGATTAACCTTAGAACAGACTCCATTTTTCTTGAACAAGTCAATCAGTGGCTTGGTGTGCTAGGGATACATATAGAATGAAGGTTGCAAGTCTCCAAACCATAGAATACTTCACACGTATGCATGATTGACTTGGGATGGTTCCAGAGGAAGCAAAAGCAATCTTTCTCAGATCCACGGCGGCAACTTACATCAAATGTACGTGAATTAGAGGAAGTCAATTCTTTCATCCAACATATGCTTCATGAACGGGACATGAAGATAATGCTTATAGAAGTTTCCAACACTAGCTTAATGTTCAACAAAATCATGGAGGAGACAAGGATGTTGTCGATGGGCTCAACAACAATTCATCTAGATTCCCATGGAGATGGAATTCCATAACTATGTGAACAAGGTGATAGTATTGGTCAGACCCAAAAGATATAATGGTGTATGCTCGAGGAAAATCCATGAGTAAGACAACATTACGAACATCGTTGGTTCCGATTTGATTTGAGGATAGCCCACACTCAAATCAAAGTTTTGGCAAGACAATAGCTCCAACAACTGGTCACGAGGATCAATCGATGAAGATATCATCTTTCTTCAACACACATACAAGATATCCCTTGGAATGAAATAAGTCGGACAAGCTTTATCTTCCAACTCTCCAAGTCGTTGTTTAGCTTAACCAACTAGCTCAGGGTATCCAACAAAGATTCTTGGAGAAAGGGTGGTTTACAAGAACCAACTTGATCACGAGCTCAACATAACGGTCAGGGAACAACCTGGTAATACTTCCGAGAAGATATTTGGAAAATCACGAACCACCGGTATGTTACTAAGCTCGAGAACAACCTTGCTTCTTAGGCAAGACGATATGATCAAACAAGCAAGGATTAGCACTATCCTAACTTATTGATCGAAGAGTGCACCTAGAAATATTGAATAGATAGCACGATCAATCTTAGGATGATGATTCAATAACCAACACGCTAAGAATGAAATTATTGTCCATTAGCTACCAAGCAATGGGGTTGCTAGTAGTATTGATTTCACACATCATAGTTCACTTGTCGGCATTTCCGGTTACAATAACACGGAAACCAAGGAATTAACAATGATGGCAAGAAGCATTACTGCGTCAAGAATTCATAAGAGGTGGTGCAATTCTCATGACACTCTTGACATAAGATGGTAACACTCCAAGGTAGAGCAGAGCAGAAGCTGGATTGGCATTTCGATCTGTGGAACACAACTATTTTGACCCAATCCTATAAATGGATAAGGTACTGGAGTTTGTTTCTCCTAGTCATTCCGAATAGAATGGCTTGACGGACCACAAGAGTAATAGGCATCGATGAACGAATGCACGCATACTCTTGACTATCAATTGATAGACGAGGGCCAGAAAACAACTAAAGAGGGACAACTCAAAGGAACACATGATTTTCTAAGTTATGGATGCATGGATTAGCATGTCGAACCAAGTTCAACAGGTTTCTTCTGGATAACCCATGCAGAAAAGGTAGAACTGGCAGAGTCGCAATATAGAATGGAGAACCCATCGAGAGCGCTCCTGTTGTGATCTTTTGATCCAACAAACTTCTGCCATAAGTGGTTCATGGTATTTGGAAGAAGGGAATACCACAGACCTTGAGGACTATCGCAAAGGTTATTAATATCCTAAAGGAACTAGGAAACACTAACAACATGAAGTAAGGAGGGAAATCTCGGGTTCAGAAACCCAAGAGTAGAATACCTACTACTAAGTGGCATCACGGGATGCTTTCGAGAATGATGGCCAGAATCATCACACTGGGAACACAAAGCATGGCTGGATTACTAGGTGATACTCTTGACACCTAGGGTCATAATAATAACTCCAACATATATGTCGAGGCAATAGAGTACCTTAGCTCAGCAATTAGTGTGATTAACCTGGCCTAAAAGAACATTGAAACCAGAGTGAAAGGATTTTGCAAATGCATCAGACTATTAGAAACCTAGGATGACTCGGATAGCATAACGGCTGTAAATGCTCAAAAGATTTGAGACATCCTACAAAAATGGTGGCATAACCACTCGATCATCACAGTATCAAGATTCTGAGGCCAGCTATGAATACACGGAAATAGCAGGAACAGAACCAAGGCTTAAATCCAACAATCTTATGGGTCTACTGATTAGTAACACGTGATCCTGATAGAAAGAAGAGAAAGCCTAGTTTCTTAACCCCGTAGGAAGGATAAGATGACTCAGATCAGAAGGCCATAAGGTATAAGGATAAAAAGAGCCTTACGTTCCATCCCACAATCAATTCCCTTATATAACTAAAGAATTTCTAGACTCAACTTAGACCAGTTTGGCTTGGTAATCCTCCAGGCAGTCAAGCTCTGATACCAAAGCTGTCAGGACCCCGACTCAGTGCCACATCGATCTAGCATGTAACACCTCATATCACTTTGCAGCCTCACGCACAGTATTCCCATGGGTGTCGCCTTACCTTTGCCCGGGACCGTTTGCGCCTTTTGGCACACGTATATGATAGTGTCGCTAGCATCCATATGATAAGGAGCCCGGGCTGACACGGCTAGTCATAAACCCAAAGTGGCACAACCTTACAGGGACAGGCATCCATGACCCAACATCGAACGTGTCGGTCATCAGCGAGTGAATCCAGGCTGTAGCACTGGGCTAGCAGGACTCTGGTGAACCGGGCTGTAGCGGGCTAACAGGACTCCGGTATTCATCACGTGACATTTCCCCGAAGGGACAGACACAGGAACGAAGAAGGACACATGCCGGCCAGCCTAAGTGTTCCGGAGCAGTAACAAGCTACCATGGCTCAGTGGAAGCACTAGGAGACATTTCCCGGTAAGAGAGGCTACTAAGGATAAACAACTAGATAGTCAGATCCCACACATACCAAGCATTTCAATAACATACACACAATATGCTCGATATGTGCAAATACAACATGGCATCACAACATGACTCTACAACTCAAGTATTTTATTCAATAGGCTCCGAGGAGCGAGACATTACAAACATGGGTTTCTCTACCCAGCATTCTGAGCATACAAGTCAAAGCACAAGCGGAAGCTTAACATGTCTGAGTACAGACATCTACAAATGAAAAAGGCTGACAAGCCTGACTATCTACCAGATCCTACCGAGGGCACAAGATCGTAGCTGAGGTAACAAGCTAAACGTCGAAGTCCAAGCGGAACTACTAGCGAGACTGAAGTCTCTCTACAAAACATAAAATAGGCAAACGTGAGTACAAATGTACCTAGCAAGACTTACATCAGAACTATCTACATATGCATCATTATCAACAAAGGGGTGGTGGGGTTTAACTGCAGCAAGCCAGCTTTGACTCGGTGGCTATCCTGAACTACGACTCCAATGTAACTCTTTGAGGTGGCGCACACGAGTCCACATATTCACCATATCAATACACCACTATGGATTCGCTTCCGTCTCCCTACGAGAGCACCATCCATAGCACTCACTCTTATCTTGCGTATTTTAGAGTATCCACTTTCACTTGTCTATGAACTGTACAGGCAACCCAGAAGTCCTTTACCGCGGACACGGCTATTCGAATAGATAATGTTAACCCTGCAGGGGTGTACTTCTTCACACACGCTCTCGCCACTTACCGCCATGTACACGTCATCTATCTCGGCAACCTTCAAGCGGAAGCCTGGCGAGGGTGTCGGCCACGACCTACCTAAACACTCAAGTCTCTCGTCCAGGTTTATCGCCTATTCGGGTTCCATCCACAAGGTGATCCGGCCAGGGTGTTGCTCACGGCCCCAAACGATGTGAGCAGGGTTCCCAAGCCCACCATCCGGGTGCCACTTGGTACACCGTGCCACTGTGCCTAGTCTGTCCCAAGCCCACCTATACCGGGTGCCACTTGGTAGACTACTAGCACTACCTACAAACACCAGAAACTAGTTGCAACTCCTGGACAGAGAACAAGGGTGATTAAGAAGCCGAGAGGGTCAATTAAGGATCCCAATGAGTGGTAGTAGCTGTTCATGGATCACAAACACAGAACTCAGTTCCTGAGGACGGTTTCAAGGAGACAACCCACCATGTACTCCTACATGGCCTCTCACCGCTACCTTTACCAAATCGTGTTCACACATTTAGACCACACACATAAGGACATGTTCACACACCTCCTATTCATCCCCGATGAATCAGACCTGACTCAACTCTAAGCAGTAGCAGGCATGACAAACAAGCATGAATGACTAGGCACATCAGGGCTCAAACAACTCCTACTCATGCTAGTGGGTTTCATCTATTTACTGTGGCAATGACAGGTCATGCAGAGGAAAAGGGGTTCATCTACCGTAGCATGTAATAGTTGAATCATTGTTGTCCTAATGTAGTAAAAGAGAGCAGGAGTGAGAGAGTGGGATTATATCGGAATGAACAAAGGGGTTTTGCTTGCCTGGCACTTCTGAAGATAGTATAGTTCTTCATCGGTGTCATCGAACTCATCGTCGGAACCACGTCTACCGAGAGGGAACAATTACCGGCAATAGAGAAGGAACACAATAAATGCAATGCACAATATGATGCATGATCATGACATGGCAATATGTTGTGGTTTGAGCTAATGCAACAGAAAGTCATTTTGATTGAAGTGGAATTCAAAGCTACATCAAATTCCAACTCCAAAACTATTATCAAATTTGTCCTAATCATGTTTCATCCTAAAGAGTGAGGTTAACTTGCTCAAACATGCATGAAAACAGTACAGATGGATAGATTGAATTTTTCTGATCATTTTTCATATATAAATTATTTTCATTCTGAGTTATGGTTGAATGTATATGAATTTCTGAAGTTTTGGATTTTTTCTGAAGTTTCCAGGATTAATAAAAATCCAGAAAATCAATTATTGTATCAGCAGCACGTCGCTGTGATGTCAGCGGGTCAACTGGGCGGCCAGGGTCAAACCTGACACGTGGGACACATCAGTCAGTGGCTCAGGGATTAATTAAGGTTAAAACTAATCGTAACCAAGACTAATAATGGCCTGGGGCCCATATGTCAGTGAGAGAGGGGTTTAATTAGCGGGGTCATCAGTGGCTAATGACGGCGCCACGTCACCAGCCACCGGAGTTAGACGCCGGCGACCTCAAGCCACGGCGGAAGGTCGCCGGAGTGGCGCTACGTGCGCCAATGGGTCAAGCCAAGGGCACCAGGGGGTTGCCCTCGCTCGCCCGCATCTAGGGGAGGCGCCGGCTGGTCGCGGGACGATCTGTAGCGGCGACGGCGGCAAGTTGGACAGCGGCCGAAGTTCGGCCAGGTCCGGCTCGGTGCTAGGTTGCACGGGAGGGGAAACGGGTGGTGGAGTTGGCCTTCTGGGGAGCTCCTTGTTTTGAGTGAAAAGTAAAGAACGAGATAGTTTGAATGAAAGATGATCCATCAGTCTTTATTGATGATAGAAGTGGGGTATTTATACCTAGGAGGAAGTACACATGGTGCTTGGCGGTCAAGTAAACACATAGTTACTTGAGAGCCAAGGAATTACATAGTTGCCTTGAGAACCAAGGAAGTACATGGTTGCTTGAGAACCAAGCAACCTATCTAACAATTAACTTAATCCTAATTAGCTTAATTAATAAGCAACTATTCTATTCTTAACACTCCCCCTTGTACAACGCCTCTTCTTTGGTGCATCCATCATCTTGAAAAATTCTTTGAATAATCTTGAATGTCTCCTCCAAAAACGCTGTGGGAAAAATATGAGGACAATAGTGCAGATATGTTGCTAAAACTCCTTTAAACACAGTGGGAAAAAATAATAAGGAGAAAATGATGCAACATATAATGATTATTGTCTCTTGTTAACTCATATGAGAAAAACCTTTGAAGAAGGAGAAAAATCATTGATGAGTTTAGAGAACAATTAATATGTCTTGAGGACTTCCTTTAAAAACCCCAATAGGGAAAATAGAAAGTATGACGTATTATCTTTGATAAGATATTGCCTCATTAAAAAGCATTATGAGAAACTTTCATAGAAAACTCATAAGGGAAAAGAGTGCGATATGATATGCCATTGAAAACTCCTTTAAAACCCAGTGGGAAAAAAATAAGGAGAAAGTTTATGACATATAAGGGCACTTGTGTTTATATTGTCTCGTTAAAAACCTTTTATGAGAAACCATTAGGGAAAAACTCATGAAGGGAAAAAGAGTACAACATATGCAATCTTAAAATTGTTAACAGGTTATAGTTTTGGAGATTACTCCCCCTAAAGTTTGCAAATCTAGAGGATGTGTCCTACCAATTCCATTGACATGACCATGGCATTGTGAATAATCTGTAGGATTTTCACAATATTTTGTTTGCAAATTGTTTCCTCACTTTCTGTAATTCGTAAGGAGAAGTGATTTCAAGCAATGTGCTTTATGATATTGCTCTTCATATAACCTGTAGGTATTGAGTAACACAAGTGGTAGAATCTTGATAAAATCAAGTTATGTGATTCTGATGAATTTCAACCACATGATTTCGAGTGTGGTTAATCATTCTACTGAGCCATGCATATTTTGCAATGCTTTTAAAGAATGATAAGTGGAAATAGTCATTAAAGTATATTTAGACGACTTTCATGAGAAGACTATTATAGTGAATTTAGTCATTTGTATGGCATTGTTGGGATCAAATAAGGAGCCAATATCATTACATCATATTATGGTCATATTTTTATTTTCCTGATAGAATTTTCCAAGATTTATTGTGAGCTTGAGATATAAGCTAATATTTCTTATATCAACCATATACCTTTTGTTAGGGGTTGCACTCTGAACAAAGATAGCAAATATAGTGTCAGGCATGACGAAGTTTGCAATGATATGAGTGCATTAACATTAGTGAGATATAGAACTTCAGGTCCTGATATCACTTCATTATCACCCCTAGGTATGAATGGATTTGTACCCTATCAGGGGTACTATGACCATATTACATGTCTTTTATTGGTATGATATATCCACATTGAACTTCTCGTACATGTCTTGGATATATGTAGACTAGTATGTATTCTTGAGAGAATGCTCAAGTTGTAAGCTAAATTTGGTTAAATCCAAATTTCCCATCTAGAGATGATTATGTGTGTGTTTAGGTCCTGTATAAACATTGATGATGAGGTCATCAATATACACCGAGGTGATGAAAGGATATCAAATTTGGGATTCCTTTATTAAACACATAAACAATCATCATTAATCAAGTAATCCTTTTCAATAAGGAACTCATTTAGTCGGTAGTACCATATGATTTTCGACTATTTCAAGTCATTGAGTGACTTATGAAGTTTTACACAAAACTTGTTGCGATTTGCTTTTGGATTTGGAAGTATAAGCCCTTCAGAGACTTCAATAGAGACTTCCAAAATAAGTGACTCGTATGAGTATGTAGCCACTTCATCCATCAACTGCATGGATAATATTATTATTTTTATTGCCAATGATATTTAGTATCGAAACATAATTCCACTCATACCAAGAGGGTATGTTACATCGTAATCGATGTCGGGTCTTTGCGTGAACCCTTTTGCTACAAGCCTCGCTTTCTCACCACCTCATTGACTTTGTCTATGAATGAGAAGTTTTTCGTATTCCATGTGGAAGATACTTATGAGGAGTAGGTATTACTGCGGTAAATACCACTCGTTTGCAGAGCGGGTGCTATTCTTCATTACTTGCTTCCTTCTATGTGAACCAATATGAGTGCAAGAGGCACCTACCATGGATTTTGGTTCAGGGCCCAAAAGGTTTTAGAAATTTGAGAAGAAATATATGTCGACAAATGTAGTCTTTAGTTTATATGATTCTGATGGAGTCATTGAAGTTTGTGGATAAAATATTTATTCCTTTTTAACTCCTTGTGATTTCCTATAACAAATGAGTCAAGGTGTTTCGATGTCCCGAACCCAAAACATTTGTGCAAATTTATGTCGGGCTTTGGATGATGAGCATCCAGTGAGGTGTCCTTCAACTTGATGTTGAACTACATTTACTGGTTGAGGATTTGATTTCCTCTGTTTCCGCGGAAGAATATGAGAAATTGTATCTCGTCTTGTCAGATTTTCTCCCCCTCTTGCTCTCATTTGGGGAGAAGAGTGGTTTATCAGGTACCTCCACTCTTTCTAACACTTTACTGCAGGAAAATAGAATTTAGTAACACCTTGTTATCAGTAAATGTATGTGGCAGATTTGCAATGTGTTGCAAATATATGATTCTCTAAACTTCTAGTTTAGATTCTTTGAGTACGTGGATATAAGGATTGAATGTCAATAATGTTTCTAATTTTTTTTGACATTTCTTGTGGTACTTATCTCCCCCTAATGCCGAAAAATATCCTTATTGCTGATGCAATCAGTATACGGGTTATGAATAATTTTGATTGACGGATAAATTGTTATTCCTCACATAGATCCCTAATTTCCTGTGAGGGCCCATTGATGTATGCCGGAGTGGTGATATCGATATGTAACCGAATTATTGCATATGGGAAATACTTTGTAGATTTCCACATGATTACTACAAGGGGAAAGTAGTATGATATGCAGTTGGTATGATTTAGATCATACTTACGGTGTGTAAGGCCGTATGTGTCCAGCAAGAGGCTGGTAAATTTACAATTCTTTAAAAGTGGTCATGTAATTCATTTAACTCTCTTTGATAAGAAATTTAGCTAAACCATTCTGAGCATGTACATAAAGTACTTAATGCAAAAAAATGCTCATTGAATGAGTTCAACAACATTGTTCATTTGAATGGGTTTATAGATCCTGTTTTCAGGAGAATTTGCTCTTACTTTGATAAGTTGAGCAAAAAAAAATTAGTAAGATCATGCATGGTTGTGTGTGATAAGAGACACACTTAAAACATTTTATGAATGTGTATATGAGTACCATGAAGTATCTAAATTACCCCAGATAATGGTTAAGCAATCCAGACATATCATTTGAATGTGTTCAAGGAAGAATAAGTGTCCTGCTTAGAATTTTAAGGTGAGAGTGCCTTAAAACTTATTTCCCCTATGGCACATGCGGTGCACATAAAATCTGATGATTTGGGAAAATATGTAACTTGATAAGTTGTGACCAACAGAATTGTCAAATAATTTTCTAATCATCCCCAAACCAGGATGGCTAAGGCTATCAAGCCTAATATTTAATTCATTAATACTTAGAAAATCATTGTGTACGCAACAATATTGAGTACGAATTGAAACATACATACAAAATTGTCGAATATTGTATCCAATGGATATGATATTGGACATTTTACTACATGTAGTAGTACAAGTATATGCTAATAATATGTTGGGATAATTAGGAGATCACCCCAGGTCTCTGATATGTGCAAATGAGTTTATCCTCCATTTTCTGCATTAGATTGTGGTCCTCCTTCTCATGAAGATTATGACAACAATCCTTTACCAGAATCTGGTTGTTATTTGCAAATTTTCAAGTTTATCCCATTGAACTTATTGGCCTTATAACTTTGCGATGTGGTTCGACCATATGTTTGAGGGTTTGGTAATCATAGGTACAATAGTTATATAACCACACATTTGACAAACTTGAGAGTTGTCTTTTGATCATTTGAAAACGACAGATTCCTATTAAGAGATAATTCTATCTTTGGTTGTCTATGAGCCTCCACTTTTCTTCGAATTCCTCATGGTTTTCTTTTGTGACCACTAACTTGCATAGTATTCTCGGTACGAGCAAGAATTTCAAATAATGGTATAGCACCCGTTGGGTGAATCTGATGATTTTAAAAAAATTCATGTTTCTTCATCATAATAATGGTAGTACCATCATAAGAGGATGTAAAGTGTGTTAAGAGCATATGAAAATATTTGATCACGAGATCTCAACTTGAAGTTGATTAAGTGACAGAATTGTGAGCTGCGATAGACTTGAAGTCTTGAAAAACAAATGGGTAATCATTCACGATGTGCTCAAGGCATCATGTTTATGTTAAGGGAAATTTTTAGGGTGAATAAAAAGTCATCCATTGTGTACTTAGTATGAGAACTAAATGAAGTTGGGACACATAAAATGCATATGAGTGTTGCAACTTTAGAGTCACCGCCAAAAATATAGACGTTGCATGTTTGACATTTGTTAGTCACTGTGAAAGTATAACCATAATGTGATGTGGACATTGCAAAAGTGTTGAGACACTCAATCGTTGCCATAATTATGGGATCCATCTTGATGGATGGACAACACTATAATTATAAATAGTGACATAGGCTTTTCTGCCATGTATTTTACCAATGTAATAGAAGGTAATCGCTGGTATATGCAAATATTTGCATAGTTTTCCATCACATATTCAAGCAAAGTGAGGCTTGAATAGTTTGTGTTAGCACAAAAATACCATTTCGGCATATAACAAGTGTGCAAGAACAATATTTATTATGAGAGTAAAATATTTTAGTGAACAACAACAATAAATGCTTCGGATGAGCAAGTTTTAATTTGGCTGATGCCTTATAGCCATATGTGTAGACCTCAATTTTTATATAGGATAACATTTAAAGATAGCCACCGGATGCGGTGTAGATCTCGCAGTAATAGAAAACATAGTCTGACTTTTGTCAGTAGATGTCCATATCTCTATTACCTTATGTTATGCTATATATTTAAGAAAATCACTTTGAAGGTAATCATTTGTCAAAGTGACATGATGTAGACCTTGCAGTAATAGTGGATAGTCTGTAAAAATTTACAGTAGATGTCACTATTACCTTATGATATCTCGAGATAGTCACATATAATATTAATATTTGGAAGAGCACTTCGAAGGTAGTCATCTTGTTAAAATGACAAGACGTAGACCTCACAGTAGTGATGGATAATCTGCATATTATGCAGTAGATGCCACCAATACCTTGTGATTTACAAATAAAATTTGAGGTAGTCCCACACTATTATTTCGATTGCCAAAATAAAGTTGTTGCACATAATTACATGTTATAGAGATTGCATGAGGCAAACGGATTGAACATGTTACATTTTTTCTTCTTTTTCTACACTTTACAACAAGCACACTGGAGAATTAACTAAGTCTAAGTCTGAGGACTTAAAACTGTAAGTGTTAGAGACTGAACTGCATAAAATTAGATCTGAGGATCTAAACAGATAGTGTGTCTGTATTACTACTTGTTACGGCCTGAAACATGATTTCGAGAATCTCATGGGCACAGATGTAAAACACTGTAAAGCATGTGGCTGAACATGTGTTGTAGGTACTAACATGAGAATATAGAAAAACAGGAGGGCTGATTCGGAAAACCGCCAAAGGGATAAGGATAAGGTTGCCCCAATTTTCCTCCTGTGCGGTTGCTAATGGAGATAGTATTCAGATTTCAGAACGATGAACCAATCGATTCATAGTGCTCCAATTACGCAAGTACCGATGGCATCAATGCTATGGGGCTGCGTTAGCAGGTGTCATGCGCGCCCGCCGCTCGTCGCAAGCACCGCGTCGGAAAGCTGAGGCCGCTGCGCCTCGTTCAGGATGGAGCCGCCTCTGTGCGGCACGCCGGCGGGCGCTCAACTACTTGGTGGCCGGGTCGCGGGGAGCCGCGCCGACAGGCCGCGGCCACGCGCGTTTCCGTGGCTTGCGCTGCCTGGGGAAAGAGCGCCGCGCGCCGTAGCACAAGGAGCCGGACCAGGAGGGGTGCCTCACAACCACCGTCTCGGCTGTTGGTAAGGGAGTTGGCCGTTGGCCGGGTGTCTTGCACGTCGTGCACCGGTGCGACGTCGAGGCTGGGCTCTCCGCTGCCAGCAGGTACGTCGCCTGGATTGGAGGTTACTAGTATTTGTCTAAGAACAAAATTTGGAATAGTATCACCTGATGATCTAACGAATAAGATCAAGAGTTCTGGTCTTTAAGGCTGATTCGGGATGCTTGCTGTTTGTGACTTTATCTCTTGATCTTTGCGTTGTGCTTCCCGATCCTTGTTCGACTGTTTTTCCGCTCTTCCAATTATTGTTCTTCAGATGTGTGTTCGTCATGGCAGATGCAAGAAATTGTAAATTCTCAGGATTTTATGCTTTCTTCTCATGGTGGCCTTCTTACTCTTTGCATCTGCGATGAAAATGAATCTAAGATTGAGAAGGAACTGCCAATTTAATTGGTTGATGATTGATGGGCAGATCGTCGCAGAGGACGACGGGGTCGACGAAAAGAAGAAACGAGGAGAAGGTTGTTCCAGCGTATCCGGAGAAAGGAATTCATCGGAGTTCTTCGTCGAGGCTCTCGGCAGAGGCGTGCTGATAACGTGTTTTGAGTGAAAAGTAAAGAACGAGAGAGTTTGATTGAAAGATGATCCATCAGTCTTTATTGATGATAGAAGTGGGGTATTTATACCCAGGCGGAAGTATACATGGTGCTTGGCGGTCAAGTAAACACATAGTTACTTGAGAGCCAAGGAATTACATAGTTGCCTTGAGAACCAAGGAAGTACATGGTTTCTTGAGAACCAAACAACCTATCTAACAATTAACTTAATCCTAATTAGCTTAATTAATAAGCAACTATTCTATTCTTAACACTCCTGAGCACAGGCCTGAGGTCGGACGCGAGCTGCGGTGGCTAGAGCGACGAGGCGACATGGCCGGCGGCGGTGGGGTTTCGGCCTCGGTAGATAACCTAGCTACGGCGCGCGAACGATGAAACAGAGAGGGGGAAACGGACGGAGAGCTCACGTAGACCCTGTAGAGGTGGACGGCGAGCTTGAGGGAGGCCGGACGGCGACGGATTTGACGGCGGCGATCCGCGGCACCGACGAGGAAGACGACGTCGAGGGCAGCTCTGCAGGGCGTCCCGGCTTGCGTGGGTCGTTGGAGAGGTCGATGGCAAGTATGCGGAGCGGCTGGGCACGTCGAGGCGTCGAAGGAAGCGCGGTGGCTACGTCTACGGCGAACGGCAGCGAGGAGCTCACTCGGTGGATCTCGGCAGAGAGGAAAAGAGGAGGGGATCGACACGGGAGAGAGTGAGAGAGTTGGGCATGCGGCGTGCGTGGCATCGTCCGAGGGGTCCAGAGGGAGGCGGCAAGCAGGAGGTGGCCAGGGGCGCGTGCGTGCGCGCGTCGGCCACATGCGCATTCTCCTGGCAGAGGAGGAAGGCGACAGGGAAGAAGGCGGTGGTGGGCTGGGCTGCACAGCGCTGGGCCAGCACAGGAGCTGGGCCGGTTTGTGGGCGCCAGGTAAGTCTCTGCTTCTTCTATTTTAATTTCTGTTTTTCTATTTTTTTGTAAGTTTGTGGCTTTATTGAAAATAGTTAGACACCTTCAAAAATCCTGAAAATAATCATAGGCTCTGTTTAGATTAATTCAAACAGCCCACACTTATTTTCAGAATTATTTGAGCATTTAAAATATTTACTAGCATTTAAATGCCCAAATGCAAAGTACATATGATTTAATTCAGTGATCAAATATGTCATGAAAAAATGTGCAACACTTCTGGTTATTGTTTATAGCATTTTCCAGAAATGATGAACATTTTTCAAAGCCATTTGGATTCATTGAAAATATTTTTAGGTTGAACCTATTTGAATTCCATTTGGTACTAGGGTTTGGACATCACATTTCAAGTTTCTTTCAAAGTTTAAACATGATGCACACATGAAGTTAGCCTAGTGCAATGCCAGAAGTTAGGGATGTGACACTAACGGTTAATCTTGTGAGTGTATGTGGCATCGGTTTTAATCCACTACCTGCACCCTCTTTCTTAGCATGCCTGCACTTTGGTGTTCTGCGTCATCTCTGTCCCAGCAGAGTGATGCCCTGGTGCCGAGTGTTCCAGACACCATTTGCAGGAGTAATGCTCAGGTATCACGTTGATATTTTTTCGTCACCCACCCATATTACTTCGGTGATAGACTTGTGTCTATCCTGAATCATGCCCTCCATCTTGTCCCCTTGGCAACCTTTGCTAATCTTTGTTATCAGAAAAGGGCAATGCCATTAAGCCCAGTCATCCACCATTATCTTGCCCTGTCATTTCATTCTTTGGACGTGTACGATTCCCATTCGTACGCTTGATGATGATGTAGTCGTGACCGTTGTGTCTTGCTACTTGATCACCATGTCCGTCCTCGCCTCCGTATCCATCCAGTTGTGACCGGTGTTCAGCCAGCGCTTGGTGTAGCATTGGTTACACCAACTCCTTCCACACAGATTCACTTTCGTGCACACCATCACAACATATTAGACCGTAATACCAGAGTTTCTGCAAGATTTGTGTGATTAGGTGTGCATGCATATCATTGTTGTGAGTAGCAGTAAAATGTGACATTGCTTGATTGTTTATATTATTAGTATTCTTGTGTGCTTCTAGTCGTTTCTTTTGTTTTCTTTCTTTGGGCCTTTGGTGTTACATATTTCCCTGTGGGGACCCCGACTCATAAGTCGTCATCACCGAATGCACGTGTACAGTGATCCCAGAGATCAATGCTCAATGAACACATAGAAGCTAAATAACAAGAGGCTTACATCCATACATACCGTATTACACAAGTAGGACCATTATGGTCAAGTCTTGAGTATAACATTGCAGCGGAAATCTTCGTCGATAACTTGGACCCATGCCATCTGCCTTAACCCTACAGGCATTCTGACTGGGAGGCATCCTAGCTCGCATGTTCGTCATCGAAGTATTCTTCATCATATCCTGTTCTTTCATGCCTGGTCAATAAAATAACCAATGGCAAGCCAATGAGT
Organism: Triticum aestivum; assembly: GCF_018294505.1. Lineage (NCBI taxonomy): Eukaryota > Viridiplantae > Streptophyta > Magnoliopsida > Poales > Poaceae > Triticum > Triticum aestivum. The sequence goes on from NC_057798.1 coordinate 226,949,717, forward strand.
ACTTTGAATGTACTCGCAAGCAACCCATGTTTTGGTTCAAGGTACAACAATGCATGATATAGGTACATTTTTGCAGAAAGCTAGTTTTGAGTGCAATGACATGTTCAACAACTTGTAAGACATGCATCAGGAGAAATTCAAGTAACCATGAGGACAGGTTACAGATATCAACATAAATAGAGTGGGCACCAACCCAACTCAATCATGTCAAGTCCTTTGACTTGACCCAAGTAGATCTTCCCACTTATCCAAACACACACACTGGTTTGTAAACATGTGGACGTAGCCCAAGAGTGGTTACCAAACTGTCCTTAACCATGGACACGGCTATTCGAATAGTTTTACGCTCTGCAGAGGTTGCACACTTTACCCACAAGATCCGGGGAACTTTCGTGTCATCCACGACCCGCGGTACCTCAAGTACCCGGGGTAAGCACCTGATCACTATCTTTCCCTAGACGACACTAACAAGGAGTCCACTCGTTGTTCCGTATCCTCATGACACTACTAGAAATACCACTACTAATGGCGCACCTAATATGGCCATTAATGGCGCATCACTGGTGCGCCATTGATAGCACGCCATTAGTAATTTTTACTAATGGCGCACCAGCTGGTGCGCCATGAGTACCTGGTATACTAATGGCGCACCACCTGGGGCGCCATTAGTATATGCGAGGGTGCGCCATTAGTATGCCTCCCAGTTGGCATGTATACCCAGGTGCTTTGGCATACTAATGGCGCACCACCTCTGGATGCGCCATTAGTAACCGCAGCATACTAATGGCGCACTACCCGGTGATGCGCCATTAGTATGCACTGTCATACTAATGGCGCACTGTCGTGTGATGCGCCATTAGTATGAATATTAGGTTTTTTTTATTTTTTTATTTTCTGTTTTTTGCACAGGTTACAAAATGTATAATTTGACAAAATATAGACAGCACACATCAACAATAGATTCATCAAATACAATAGAAGATTAGTCTTTGAATACAATTCATCATATTAGTCTCCGAATACAATTCATCATATTAGTCTCCGAATTAAAAAGACCGAACAAAGATAGAACATTATATTACAAGTCTCGAGACCGCGAGTAGCGAGTTTGTCTTCGCATTACAAGTCGATATCGATCATCTAAACTACCATCACATAGAAGAGAGCTGCGGTCATCACGATGAAACTCGTCTTCATCCGGTTCCTCCAACGCTCCCTCCCCTCTCCCGCTAGATAGCGGGCGTATCTAGATTCGGCCTCGGCCCTAGTGGTGTACCCTTTGTAACTGTTACCGCTGAATCGGTGAACCTGTCTCCGACACTCCTCCCAGTCATCGTAGACTCCGGAAACCTTACCCTTCTACATGACATACGTCGGCATCACTATGCACTAGCCAAACGAAACGTTAGTACCAATTCACAGACAATACATAAGCAATATATAATTATGCAACAGAACGATCGGAAGAGAAAAGCAAGACATTAATAGCATCGATTACATCTAAGTTGAACGACTCTCAAAACCAAAGAGACATACTACAAGTTCATTAAAGTTTAATTACAACATGAGCCAATCGATGTTTCAGAACTAGACAACTCGACTCAAGGGACCGGAGCGTGGATGAAGCCGCCGTCTATCGTGGGAGTCATGAAAGAACGGGCGTTGTCATCCTGCATTTGTAGCATTGTGTCGATGTCACTGTTGGACGGTTGATTTCTGAGGTAGAACTGCCCCGAGGTACGAAGGACATCTTGATGGATGATTTCCGCAAACTCCGACTGGATGCGAAAGAATTCTTGTCGGAGGTCCGCGTCCTGGATTGCCGACACGCTCGTGGCCCAATCTTGGAGTTTACTCGGTAGCAGAAGTTGATGATGGTCCCGTACGATCGCCCGCATGTGATGGATGGCGTAGTAGGCACCCTTCTGACCGCCAGGCGGCTGCTTGACGCAGCAGAACGTCGTATTGTGGGAGAACACGTGCTTGCCGTACTTACGAATAGGCCTGGTGAAGGTGCCTCCAGATTGGGTGTAGCCGGGGAGAACATCATCAAGAACCTTCTTGACATTTGTGTAGTCTACGTTCGACTGACGGTCCGGGTCGAAATACGTGGCCATGGAATATTTGGGGCTTAGGAGGATGAGCGTGCAACGTGTGTCACTGTAGAAAACACGGAATGTTAAAAGAAAAACGATCGAAAAGTAAGAATTCATATGTTACGGGCCGGTTGAGGGGAGGACTTACTCGGGAAAGTAAGGCACGAGGAAGTTATCCTTATCTTGGTTTGCCAAAATGACGCCTTCGAGGTAAGAACTCGTGACTTGCCGGTCCCCAGCGCTGCCCAAGATCCTGGCACGCATGTAGAAGGGGTCGACTATCACGATGTCCGGGGTCTTGTCGCGAATGATCCGCATCTCCATACTCAGCGAAAATAGCCGAACGAAGGTGTAGTGCAGCGAATGAAGGTTAAACATAGCAAAGATGTCATCAAACCGCAGAACGATCGTACCCCCGATGTCGCCATCCACAAAGCCCTTGCCCTCTGGCACCTTGGCCACGAAAACCGGGTATGCCACATCCTTCTCTCTGAGACGCCGCTTCTCCAAAGAAAGAACACTGTTGTGCAGACTCCGCATAGCACCGGTTGCAGCATTGAGCATATTTGGTGGTAGCATCGCCCTACCCGCCACATGCACCCTCCTCGAGATATCCTGCGGTGAAGGTGGCCCGTCCTGAGCACGGATCGTACTCGGTGCCGGCTGGCTCGCACCCTTCTTAGTCTTTCTTTTGCGTGCCTTCTTCTTCTCCTGTAATGGGACCGAGTTCTGCTCACAGACCGCCTTCTTGAGTGTGTTGGGGCTGATAATATTTCGCACCTCGCCTATCTGAGGCTCGGTGAAGTCGGCAGCTAGAGGCGTCTCCTGAGAGCTGAACGCCTGACGGCGCCTGTTGCAACTTGGCTTCTCCGCGGTACGAGCTAGATCGCACACGTCTTTTGTTGGGTTTGGTTCTTGAGAAGGAGGCCCCATGAAGTCGCCATCGTACCCATGCTCGGCAAAGTACTGATCGACATTGCCAAATGTATCATCGTCGTCGTCGTCGTCGTTCTGATCCTGTGCCATATGCATGTTTGGATCCAGTGGCATAGGGATGTCCGGCACCGTTACGGCGGTCTTGCCATGGGGCCGACTTGGCGCCGGCACGACTGGCGGTGTTGTCTTTGGGGTGGTGTCCCCCGCCCCCAAACGAATCTGGATCTTTGGCCAAAGCAGGGGCCAGCTCAGGCAGGCGCTGAGGGTCATCACGTCATCATCGTCGGCCCCGACGGGTCGAATCGGAGGTAACAAGTCGTCGCAGCCTGGCAGCACCCGAACCAGTTGAACCCTAAACAAGTTGGGTGGCATCTGGGTACCGTGGAACAAGGGGTTGCCCGGTTGAACGATTTTGCCCTTGGCGACATCGACCAACTCGTTGTTCACGAAGTGGAGGAGAGTGCACGGAACGTCGGCGGCGCCCTACGAAAACATGTAGGGCGTCAGGGATGCCCAGTCAAAGGCAAGGAGATGAAGTCCTCGGCCGAGAGAGGCTTAATTAGTTACCGTGATGATGGCGTCGAGCTCGGCTAATGTCGAGGCACCGCCAACGGCGGGCGTGCAGTTGACGGAGCGGCCGCTTGCTGAAGAGGTGCCGGCCGGCGTACACCCGGGTGCATTAAGATCCCGTGCCGGTGTCGGAGACACCAATGCCGCCTCCGCCGGAGGCACCAATGGCCCCGCCATCGCATTATGCGAGTTGCTGGCCGTGAAGCTAGGAATCGGGGGCGGCCCCTGTTGGTCGCCTGCAATCCACGCACTCAACCCCGAGATCAAGGTAGGCACAAGGGCGGTGATCGTCGCTCCGAGTCGTTGTTCCACTTGCTCTTGGACAATCTCCGGAATCCGCGCCACCTGTGCCTTGAGTTCTTGAACCTCTCGCGCCTGGCTTTTGATATGTTGTGTTTCTGACATATCAGAATCGGATATCCAAAAGAAGAAACAATATAATTTCTAACAAATCATTAGCCTGTTTGCTTCAAAAATAACAGTTCCTGTTGAGATTCCTGGGATCCAATCCCAACCAGTCCATTTGATTAAAATGACTGGATTACTGGAATGAGAATACCAAAAGAACAAGATATAGTCTACAAAAAAAAAGAAAGAATACAGCCAATCCCCATCATTGTTTTCCCCTCTGGTTCAACAACCCTCTCACCATTTAAAGCAAAAATCTATATGGACCATCCATTCCTAGTTTGCATAAGTATCTAGTTTTAATTTACCTTCACAAGAGCACCAATAACACCCAAGCTGGTAAGCCTCAAGTACTCAAAAGGTCTTGTCTTGCTGGTAGTATTCAGGAACGGGTACAGGTACAGTGGGATGTGAGCTGCAAAGGAAAAAGAAGAAGACTTAATTATTAACCACTGCTAGTTAAGATTTACTTATTCTGTAAAGTCACCAAAATGAGGAAAGCTTTTTAACAATAAACAATGGAAATATTTAAGACTTGGCATAGAAACAGCAGCGCTCAGTACCATGGACAACCACCCTTACTTAAATAACAAGAACTGCACAAGTACATATGTACTCTTGCCATTGCGACTGAATTTAGAACAGTGCAATAACTGTAACCTACCTGGAGCAGTGCAGCAACAGTGCCAAAGGAGTGCCACAGCAGTGGAGCAAGGTCTTGAAAAATCTCTCGTTTCTGAAAGAGGAAACTGAGAAACAGATTAGACAATGAATTTTCACCTCCTGCATCCCAGATTTGCAGCCACACTTTAAATGTTAAAGTAAAATAGCTCTATGTATCAACTGTCCAGTTTGGAATATTGTCTTTGGAAAGTTGATGTTTCACTAAGAAAAGAAGGGTCTGTCTAGGACACATTTATGTCACGTCTAACCTTGTGTCCACTATGTTTGTGGTGTATTTTTTTGCCCCAGCTTTTTTTTTGTTCCTTGTTGCTGCGTTATTTGTGGGAGCTTAGATGTGACATCCTTAGAAAACATTTAGATGTGAATTAGACAAACTCAGAAAAGAATGACGATGCTTGCATTAGTGGCTCATACCATGGGTTCACACTTTTGGTAGATAAAGAAGTGACAGAAAAAAAATACTATACTAAGTAAACTTCATCACTTATCTAGATAATCTGCAGAAGTAGAACAGATTGTTTCTAACCTATAAATGTCTTCCTATATAGTTTAAATTGTTTAGATTTCCTAACACCACCTCCTGATAAGTTTGCAAAGTCATCAATAGGACAGGATTTCACAAAGTTCACACCCCCGCCCCCCTGTCCTTGAACAGGGTATCTCTACCTGTAAAGAGGCTATCCGGCATACATATCAAAGCAAAGGAAAGTAGATCCCTTCAACACTTGGATCAACAACAACTTATAATCCTTTCATGGAATCTCTCTAAAATTTATTCTTGTTCATACCCAGAATAGTTGGATCTTCAAGTCAGAAGCTTTGCATTTTAGTCCCCCTTTAACACAATTTACATAAATACATCACAAGGGACCTTTAATCTCCTAATGTTAGCAAAAACTGAAGTTTTATAGACCTTTTCCTTTTCCAACCTTGTAACTGTTTGTACATAATTGAAAAAAATACCATAGAACTGTTGTTCTACGGTCAGGGCCTCAAGAAAAAAAATTACACAATAAAGAAAAAAAAATCACATGAAGAGGTGCTTCCCACACCCTGCACTGGCTTCTCTCCCTCTCCCCACAGAAATAAAATACTCCAGTGTAAACCCAATTATCGGGAATTAAAATGCCGCTAAGTTATATAACCAAACCTCTTAAGAATAAACGAAACAGTAGGTGATAACATCAATGGTTGTTCTCTAGCGGTGGGCATCTTGCAATAAGAAATTCTAATTATTTGAAAACTAGCAGATAACACCGACGCTACTAATTGTGAGTTTCCATGGTGTGGGGTTCTTTTAGGTGCTTCTGAATGTTTGAATGGAGTTGAAACCTACTCCAGAAACTAAACTGCACATAACATTTTGTGCAGCTGTAGGTATATCTTGATGCAAGGTAGTCGACTTAGTCACTTGCAAATATCATTCTCAAGATGACTGATGAGACATAACAAATGTGAAAAGCCCCAGCAAAAAGGAAAAAAGGTATGTGACAATTGATTACTGCAAAATCTCATGATAAACCAAAATATTACACATGGTGCATTGTGAAACTAATATAAAGTTATCAAGCAGCAGACCGGTTTCTTCCATGACATGAAACAAGCGAACAATTCGATGGTGTAACAAACAAACAATTCGGATACAGGTAAAACTTGCCCTGCACTCCATTAAACTCCAGAATTATGCCTGCAGTCTGCAGATCACAACAACTAAATTACCAAACACCACAAGCAAGTCATAGAATCGCCCTAAGGAGATCGGAGAGCAACATTTCCATACCAAGCACGGATCAAAGGATCTATACCCTATAACCTTAGATCACCACGTGCGCGGGTGGGGTTAGGGTTACCTCCTCGTAGAGAGGCAGGGGTCGAGGCGGCGTCGGGGCGGCGGGGCAGCGTCCGGGCGGCGGGGTCGGGGCGGCGTCCGGGCGGCGGGG
>NC_057798.1:226957200-226957872 GCF_018294505.1 Triticum aestivum
GGGGCGGGGTCGAGGCGGCGTCGGCGCGGCGTCCGGGCGGCGTCCGGGCGGCGAGGAGAGGGCGAGGGAGGGAGAGGGCGAGGGCGAGGGCGAGGGCGAGGGCGAGGGCAGCGGCGGCGGCGGCGGTGGATCGAGAGGGAGAGAACTGGCGAGGGGGAGAGGGAAGGGGGGATCGGGCGAAGGGGGGATCGGGCGAAGGGGGATCGGGCCACAATACTAATGGCGCACCTCACCGTGGTGCGCCATTAGCATGTCCATACTAATGGCGCACCTCACCGTGGTGCGCAATTAGTACTTTTTTTTATTTCAACTCGAGCCAAAAGGTTATGTACTACCAGAACCTATCCACGTCAAGCCCACTCTACTAGCTCGACTGGTCAGTAGCCAGTTCTCACACCAGGAGGTCCTGGGTTTGACTCCCAGGCTCCACAATTTTTTTTATCATTTAAAAAGCTGTTTGATACTTATTTATGTTTAAATATGTTCAAACTTGTTTAAATAATAACAGTAATATTTTTTTATAAGACAGTAGCATTTAAAAAGCTGTTTGATACTTATTTTTTTTATAAGACGGTGCGCGGGGTGCGGGGGGTCGGCGGCGGCGGTTGGGTAGGGGAATCGAGGGTGCGGTGGGTCGGCGGCGGCGGCCGGTGGACTTGGGGGGTGCTCGGC
>NC_057798.1:226959191-226996516 GCF_018294505.1 Triticum aestivum
AATAAAGGTTTTGTGCTCTACCAACCAAGGATCGACCACGTCTATGTGTTGTAGCGCGACTAGGTTTGCTCTTTCAAAGTCGGCGAGTCGACCCTCGAAGTCGACATGCATTTCGCGGCGACCCTCACGGTGACCCCATCCAGCGAGCCTGCCGAGGTGCCTGTTGACGGGCAGACCAACGGGGTTCTTGATGCCTAGATAATTCGTGCAGTAGGAGATGCACTCTTCGGTCAGAAAGCCCCTGGCTATGCTTCCTTCTGGACGTGACATGTTGCGAACGTATCCTTTGATGACACCATTCATCCTTTCGAACGGCATCATGCTGTGCAGGAACGTCAGCCCGAGTTGGATGATATCCTCCACTATATGGACCAACAGATGCACCGTAACGTCGAAGAATGCGGGCGGGAAGTACATCTCAAGCTCGCATAGTATCACCACGATCTCTTCCTGTAGCCTTCTGAGTTGCCTCACGCCAATCGACTTCCGAGAGATGACGTCGAAGAAGTTTCATAGGCCAAATAGCGTTTCACGGACGTGCGCGTCCATGATCCCACGGATTGCAACTGGAAGTATCTGCGTCATCAGCACGTGACAGTCGTGAGACTTCATCCCGCTGAACTTCTGCTTCGCTGGGTCTAGGTATCTGCTTATCTTCCCCGCGTAACCGTAAGGAAGTTTTACTCCTAGGAGGCAGGTGAAAAACTGCTCGATCTCCTCCTGACTTAGAGTGAAGCACGCGGGAGGGTAGTCATTTCCGGTCTTCTTGGCCTTTTTGCCTTTGCGACGACTTTCTGTGTCCTGCTTCGCCTCATCATCATCATCATCATCATCATCATCATCATCATCATCATCATATATAGCGTGAAGCTCCTGCCTGATGCCCATTGATTTCAAGTCTGCCCTTGCTTTCGGCCCATCTTTGGTCCTCTCTGGCATGTTGAGCAGGGTACCAAGCAGACTCTCGCACACGTTCTTCGTGATATGCATGACATCAAGGCTGTGAGGCACACGGTGGATCTTCCAGTACGGCAAGTCCCAGAAAACAGACCTCGTTTTCCATACCTTCAGCAGCGGCTCTGGCGCCTTTCGCTTCTTTTCCGGCTCTGGCGCCTTTTGCTTCTTTCCCGGCAGTGGGCAGTCTTTCCAATTTTTCAATAGCTTGTCTATTTCCTCGCCGCTCCTCGTACACGGGCGTTTTCGGGGTTTGGTTTCACCATCGAACAGATCCTTGCGTTTCCTCCACGGGTCATCGTCGCGAAGCCACCTTCGATGTCCCATGAACACGGTTTTCGAAGACCCGGGATCTCTATCTAGCTGGCGATACGTTGTGTCATCCATGCACCTTGCGCATCCAGAAAATCCGTGGACTACCTGCCCCGCAAGATATCCGTAACCGAGATAGTCGTGCACCGTCGTGAGCAGTGCGGCTCTCATAGGGAAATATTCTTTCTCTACGGCGTCCCACGTATTGGCTGGCGTTTTCCACAGCGTGTCAAGCTCCTCTTTCAGCAGCCCCAGATATAGATTGATGTCGTTCCCTGGTTGTTTCGGCCCTTCAATTAGCATACTCATGTGAATGTACTTCCTCTTCATGCACAACCAGGGGGGAAGGTTGTACATCCACACAAACACAGGCCAGGTGCTATGTGTGCTTCTCTGGCTGCCAAACGGATTGACTCCATCGGTGCTCGCGCCCAGCACGATGTTCCTTGGATCGTTCCCAAATTCTGGGTATTCGAAGTTCAATGCTTGCCACTGGCTCGCATCCTTAGGGTGACTCAGCATCTTGTCTTTTTTATCTATCTCCGGATCATTTGCGTCATCTTCTCGCTTCTTCTCCTCCCTATCCGCGTGCCAACGTAGGAGCTTTGCTACCTTAGGATCCGCGAAATACCGCTGCAGACGAGGAGTGATCGGAAAGTACCACACCACTTTTCGAGGAGCTTTCTTCCTCTTCTTGTATCGAGTGACACCGCACACCGGACATATTGTAGACTCCGCGTGCTCGTCCCGATAAATGATGCAATTGTTCATGCACACATGGTATTTCACGTGCAGTAAATCCAGAGGACACACGATTTTCTTCGCCTCCTCCAAACTGGTCGGGCACTTGTTCCCCGTGGGAAGACGTTCGTGCCAGAATGACATGTTCTCGTCGAAGCATGCGTCGGTCATTTTGTGTTTTACCTTCATCTCCAGGGCCATGAGCGTTACTTTCAGGCGGGTATCCTCGGGCCTGCATCCTTCATACAATGGAGTAACCGCGTCTAACTCAAGTTGATCCATCTTGGCTTTCTCTCGGGCGGCAGCTCTTGCGTTATCCGTCTGCTTGAGAAGCAGCTCTTGAATATGAGGGTCCTGCACCCAGCCCATCGATGGTCCAGCGTCGTCTGCTCCGCCGGCATCATCATCTTCATGATCATGCCCGTCGCCTGCTCCGGCATCTTCCTCATCATCATGTCCTGCATCTTCTACATGATGACTGTGTACAGCATCACAGTCGTGATCATCTCCTGGGGATTCTTCGTCTTCTCGCCCGCCCGAGCCGTGGTGGTTGTCTTGCTGCCCTTCCTCATTTCTTGCCCGGCCCGCATGGACGACTTCGTAGTCATCTTCATCACCTTGCCACCGATAGCCATCCATGAAACCATGCAACAACAGGTGGTCCCGCACCTGCCCGGAATCCGGGTCCGCAATAAGGCTCTTCAGCTTGCATCTTCGACACGGACATCTTATCTCCGTCTCGTTCTTTTGAAGCATCTCGGCCTTCGCGGACCTCAAAAACCTATTCACGATGCCTTCGGTCATCGTGCGGACCATGGTCGCCTGCGGGGTAGAGCAAAACGATATTTTAGAACCAAACAAAAATTTGGCATGACCTTCCCTAAAAATAGGACCAAAAAGAATGCTTAATGCCAAAATTCTCGCCGAAACGGAAATGAATCAACATTCTGGCAAAATATTGGCAACTATCGCATATCAAATACCGCTACACCTCCAAACACAAACACATATGCAACACCACAAACATATGCAACACCACGAACATACATAGATCTAGCTAGGCCGTAAAAAGTGCATGTGCACATTGTTGTAAGGAGAACAACCTAAATATAGCTTCCCCCCTTACTTACCTATTAAAACAAGGTAATTTAACCACTTAATTTGAATGAATCTATGGTGGAAATGAGGTGAAAAAGAGGAGGCACCCGAGACAAGGAGGAGGTGGAGAGAATGAAGTGGGGAGAAAGTGAGTGTGTGGCTAGGAGAGGCTGTCCCAAATATCTTGTTGCTGCCCACTTACTAATGGCGCACCTCTTGCATGGTGCGCCATTAGTACTTACAACTACTAATGGCGCACTTGGGCAGGATGCGCCATTAGTATGTTTGGATAGGCGCACTAGTTCAAAAAAAAATCCTATACTAATGGCGCACCCACTGCCTGGTGCGCCATTAGTAGTTACAACTACTAATGGCGCACTTGGGCAGGATGCGCCATTAGTATGTTTGGATAGGCGCACTAGTTCAAAAAAAAAATTCTATACTAATGGCGCACCTGCTGCCTAGTGCGCCATTAGTAGTTACAACTACTAATGGTGCACTTTGTCGGGATGCGCCATTAGTATGTTTGGACAGGCGCACTAGTTAAAAAAAAATTGATACTAATGGCGCACCCGTAGCATGGTGTGCCATTAGTTGTTTAAACTCTAATGGCGCATCAGATTGTGGTGCGCCATTAGTATATACTAATGGCGCACCATCTTTCTGGTGCGCCATTAGTGTCAATCCCATCTATAGCCATTTTCCTAGTAGTGTGATGTACATCATACGAGACTCAGTTGAGATCGTAACATCCGAGAGGGGACACAATGGTGTATCCGGTGCCCTGTGAAAACAGTCATGGCCGACCTACCTGGCACGACCCCGTCGCGAGAGAGATCACCAACTCTCCCCCGTCACTAGTAATGCGGGCTCCTAGCTAGTATCGGCCTAGGTAATCAATAATGCCCTTTCCCATACAAGGGTAGAGTGGTTGCGCATGTAAGGTTGGAATAACGGTCGCAACTTAAACCAATCCGTTTTGAAAACAACACACACTTGCCTCGGTACACCACTTCGTCATCAAGTGGCTAGCCAACTCATCATCTCCCCTCAGGCATAAGTGGCACCCGATGGGGTTTTCGAAAAGTCTTTTGAAAATACTTTGTCTCCATCACCATGCATATTCCCGTCCCTTTTTGCGTAGCAACTACTTTAGCATCCTATCTACTCCCACCGGCATAACCCTCATAAGAAGGTAGGGTCATGCACAATGCAAGTATCAACGAGGAAATACGGTGGCAAACCATCAAAGTGGTTACCACCTCATCATGATTCCGTTGCAACAACAATATGATGCTATATGACATGCATAAAAAGGGTTCCATAGACATGGTCAAAGGGCTACTTGCCTGTTTTAACAAAGTCTTCGAGGTCTTCAAATATCTCTGGTCTAACTCCGAGCATTTCGTCTACTTCATCAACTATCATCGAAAGCAACCATAATAAGCAACACAACAAGGCAGGAAATAAAAGTGCTCTAAAAATATGAGTTGGACTTTTCTAGGATAACTCTGGTCATATGAGGGATGACCAAAGTGGTTTCATTAGGATTTGATCAATGGACATCTATGAACATTTCAATATGATGGAATCAAGGGATTAATGGGTTTGCAAGAAGTGTACAGAAACATTATTTTCAAAAATGAGCAGAGGCAGCCATTTAAGAAATGATGATTTAGAAGCATGTAGGAATTGGTTTCACTAGATTTGGAGTTCAAATGATTTCTCTATGAATTTGCAAAGTTGGCTATACATGAAGAAATAGACCATTATTTGAGGTGGTACATAAAATATTAGTAAAAATGTTCAAAAACTAAGTTTTGAACTTATAGACATCTAGGATTTTGAACCATGGAATTTGGATCGAAAATGGGCTCTCTCTGATTTTCTAAAGTTCATTACAGAAATGAAAAAATGGGATTTTATTTAATTTGTGTGAAGGAAAGTTTTCTGGAAAAATGTGCATGTTGCACCAACAGGTAGAGCATGATTTACGGAGTCACTAGAAATTCGAATCATCAAATTTGGAGGCAATATGAATATTTGGGAGATTTTACAAGTTTCTGGAAAAAGAAAAAGACAAAGGAAGGGGGGGCGTTATACCTATGATGTGCATTGGGTGCAGCATAGCGCCGCAGTGTACTGGGCCGGCCCAGCTGCATAGCCACGCGCGTGCTGGGGGCCACACCGATGGCGCCTTCACAGGAGTACGCCTCCGTGTGGCAAAAACGGCATGCGGCCTATGCCGCCTCCACTTAAGCGGGCGAGGCGTGGCCCACCCGTCAGTGGCCCCTGCCCACTGGCCGGCCGACAGGCGGGGCCCAGCTGCAGGTTCGTCCGCTACCTCCCGCGCGGGCGCGACGGGAGACAGAGCAAGTGCTCGACGGCGGCCGTTGGCGCTACCGGCCACCGTTTTCGGAGGTCCGGCCACCGGCGTGCTCAGCAGAGAGAGACGAACCTGGGAGACCCCACCACGGGTGCCTGCGTCACCGGATGGGAGCAGGTCTTCGCCCACGGCGGACGGTGGCGTCGTGCGAGCGGGGTTCTGGGGTTGCGGGGCGCTAGAGGAAGAGGTAAAGGGCGGAGGAGCCTCGTCGGCGTGCGGTGGCTCCATTGGTGTCCAAAGGAGGGGAGGGGAGGCTTCGGTTTGCAGGAATTTGGGCGGAGCCCGACGGCAGCACTCCGGCCATGGAGGGAGCAGGAGGGCACGAGAGGAGGTGCAGGTTGGTCCATGGGGTACACGGGAGAGAGAGAGAGAGCAAAGGAGCTCCAAAGGGAGGTCAGGGGCGGCCTTATATGGCGAGGCCATGGCTCAACGTGGACGCGGCCTACGGGCACCCGCGAAAATGGCCATGGTCGCCATGGGAGGAGGCTCGGGGTTGTCCGCGGCGCTCTTGGGGGTGGAGTAGGTCTCTGGGGAGAGAGAGGAGGAGCAGGGCAAGGCTCTGGTGCTCGCGCGTGCGAGGCCATGCATTGGCCGAGCTGGGCGGCTCGGGGTACGCGCCGCAGGAGGTGAGAGAGAGGGAGAGACGATGGGGCATGCACGGTGGCGTGTTGCGGACGTCAAGGCACCTCGACTGGCGCGAGGGGGAGGCTCGAGGTGGTCGGGGACGCGGCGTCAACGGTCGGGAGCACGCTGACGTGCTCCAGAGCGCGCAAATGGCCGACATCCGCGGCTTTTCCGCGCGCACTCGCACATCCACTTGCGTCTAGTGGCTGCAGGAAGAATAAACAAGGGGGGGAGGCCTTGGATGCTCTGGGACCTGGCAGGAGTGAGAGAGAGGTGAGAAAAGGGGAGAAATGCAGCTGTCCAGAGAGGGAAAAAGAGCTTTTCACCCCCATAATCATGGCTCCTCGGGCAGGGTAAGATAGCTCATGGAGATTAGTGGAAATGGCCAAAACATGCATTTTAAATTTCTGCTAGAAGGTGTTTGATGTAGGTTTGGGCAAGCAAATGGATTTCCCTTGTCATGAGGCTTGACAGGGTCAAATGGCCTGAGAAAATAAGAGGTTCACCAAGATTGAGTTCATTTGAGCAAAGTTGACAATGCAACTTTTGTAAACCCTAGAAATCAACAGAAATGGACTTTCCAAGATTTAGTCATGCAAATCTATTCTCCTTGATGAACCACTTGGTGTACTGTCATCATTTTAGGTTCTGAACATGTCCACAAAAGTTGAGATCAAAAGGAGAAAGATGCCAATGTAGAGTTGTTCAAATTTGGTTCTGGACAGGAAGGGTTTTGGGGCACTTTGATCAATATAACATTTTCTCCAACTTGTGCCATTTGGTCTAGATGAATGACTAAACCATTTGAGCATGTTCAAAAGGTTTGAGAACATTTGAACATGTTTGGGAATGTAAAGTTGCGCGAACTTCAAAATGGACAGAAATGGTTTTGAGGGGATTTAATGGGGTTATACTATTCTCCATGACATGATACTTGTCAAGATCATCCAGCATGTCATATGTGACATGCTAGAATTTTCTTGGAATTTTTGGAGAATATTTCCTTTGTAAATATTTCAAAAGCTTGAAATATCCAGAAAGGGTTTTTGAGGGATTTGACCAATATTTTGAACATGACCATGTGTTGAAACTCTTATATATGGACAATATATGTCCACTGAGTTTCCCTAGGTTTTTGTCAAATATTTTTGAAACAATAAAATGATTTTTCCCTATTAAAGACCATTTCTGGCCTTAAGAAAAAGCTTTTATATAAAATAGGAAAATAAATTTTAAAATTATATTTTTGTCGTTTATGGGAGTCCTACATCTAATAGGATTCAAATATACCTTTTGAATGATTTTTCACACCCCAAGGCAAGTACTTGTAGTGCAAACCTCAACTCAGGGTTTTTTGAAAAACTAATTTTTGAAAATACTATTTGGCCAAATTATTTTTGTAAGAAAATACTATGTTGCTCTATTCACATGGCATGATCATTGGGCAGAAGCTTGGGGCAAGGAGATGAAGTATAGAAGGTGGATTTGTGTTGACTTTAAAGAGCACTTGAAAAACAAGAGAGAAAACCAACTCAAAATAAAAAGTCCAATAATGCAAAAGTTTTTATCAAACCACATTTTATCATGATTTATCATCTTAAGTGTTGTGCCATGAAAATCAGGGTGTGACAGACCTACCCCCTTACAAGAATCTCGTCCCCGAGATTCCCAAACTAGGCGTGGAAAGGAATATGAAAACTGGATCCGGGGTAGTCTTCAAGTCCTCATGTTGCTCCTGCTTCCGTGTAGTGCTCCATTGAGCTTGAAGTACTTGATGGTGTGGCTTCGTGTATGACGCTCTTCTTGATCCAGGTTGCTAATGGGTAGCTCACAGTAGGTTAGATTGGGCTAGGGGTCGATGGCTCGATGGTCAATACCCTCGTAGAGATCGGGCAAGTTAGGAAGTTGGAAACACTTCCGGGGTTGTGATGCATGGAAAGCATTGTGCACATCAGGTAACCCAGGTGGCAACTCCATCTGGTAACTGTCTTCTCTTCGTCTCGTAGTGATCTCAGAGGGGGTTGTTAAATCTTGGAGTGATCTCGAAGGGGCCCGATGAATCTTGGTGTGGGTCTCCTTGTCATGGAAATGCTTGGTTCCTTGGAGAGGAGTGGCTTGCAGATACACCTGGTCTTCGACGCGGATGTTTACTTCTTGATGATGGTGGTAGTTCTTCCTCCTTGGCATGGCGGTCTTCAAATGTTCCTGGACTAGCTGAACGGCTCTTCTTCCGTCTTCGGGTGGACAAGTAGGTCACCAAATGATGATGACAACTATCTTGTCTAAGCACTCCATGAAGACTTTGTTCATGGGGTACATAAAGTAGGCTGGGGAATTAGTGGTGGTCTTGTTGAGTGTGGGCCAAGGTGGTTCTAGATCTAGTGTCAAGGCCCTAACGTCCTGATCCGACCATGTTGTAGCTTGGTAGGGCTTAAGGGTTTCAAGTATTCTAGTGTGCGAGTGAACATTTATCATCTTATCTTTAAGCACGGTTTCTGAGATGTCAATAGTCTATCTAGTCCTTTAAGCAGATCACATCATATCACCGATAGCATCATTTTGTGTAGGTCAACTCCAATCATCACTCATGTGATTCATATCCTCATGGCTCCTGAGAGGAGGTCTAACAAAATCGTATATGTCTACAATCCCCAAACTCATATGTATGTCTACCCCTAAAAATCCATGGGTAGAACATATAAGCTGCTAAGCTTGAATGTGACAATCCAAGTGCTCAGCCTGTTCTTCCAAGGTCTAAGATAAAGCGCCTCTGTCCTAAGGAAACACGCGTATGCCACTCCAAGATCCTGTTTCCTTCCTATGAATCAAGCCCAACAGTCCGTTAACTTCCATCACCAACTACCTAATCCATTAATTCTACAAATCCAATGTCCATGGTGTTCCATACGATCTTCTAATGTCTTATAATCCCCAAGTACTTGAAAGAGCTATATTTACTATAGTCAGTCCACCAATTCCCATCTTCGGGGTCAAGTAACTTCCAACCTCAGGCTTATATAGATCCCTAAATCAACTCTGACAATTAATCCAATCTCTTAGTTTATTGTCCACCGAGAACATGGTATCGTGATCGAGATCATCAGTCTAAACCCAAATTACTCTGAACCATGTAGACTTACTCACCACCTATACTCCACTAGGATCACCTATTTAAATCCAAATCTCTTGTCCAACGAGGAATCCTACATGTTTCCCTCAAGTTATTTACGTAATATCAACTGTCTCCTATCAATATCATCTGATCAAGTCAAATCCTTGCACTTCCAGGAGTTTCAGCTTGCGATCATAATTGTCCTATAAATCCAATTTACTCCGGGGTAATGAAAGCTATGCTACTCTATAATCATGATCCCACCAAGTTCATCTACCAACATGGTAGCCTTATAATCCACCAAAGAGTCTCAGATAATTCCTCAAAGTCATTGATATAAACTCATCAAGTCATTTGTCCTCTATTCCTATATCCTCAGATTGGTCCTCCCTATGGCATCCTCAGTTCTGGTGCTATCTTAGGAAGATAATGTGCTCATTCACTATGCCCATTAGTCCCATAATGAATCCAGTGATAAGCAAGGCTTACTGCAGCTTAACTTGTTCTCTTGTGATTCCGTAGGTTAAGCTCATGCTTAAGGATTCGAGCTGGGGTATCTCGTGAAGTCCTGTAGGGTTTAGGGATAGGGTTCTAGTCTTGAGGTGTAAACATACAGGGTTGTACTTGGTCGAGGAGGTTGTAGCAAAAGTCTTCAGTGCTTGTTGGTTGCCGAGGTGGAATCCTTGGTGCATATTGTCTTGCTTGTCTTCAGTTGAGGAGAGAGATGAGAGGGAATAGCATAGAGGAGGGGAATGCCTAAAGGGGGTTCTATAGTGCAAGTGGAAACAAACAGGTGTAAAAAGGGCCAAACAGAAGAAGCAAGGTAAGGAAGGTGATATAGTCGCATACTTGTCGCCTAGGGCAAAAGTGTGACCTATATCAGAACACAAACAAATAAAAACAAGCAACACACAGTCATGGTTCTATTCGAACCATCATACGGACTCGACTGTTCATAGGGGGTACACGACTCATCCTACCCTAGGGGTTCTCGGACTCAGTAGTCGTGCCTTGTGCCTCATGCAGTCTTCTGAGTTTTCCTCAGGTGTTGCTACGTCTCTTGTAGTTGTTCGATGAAACAATCCGGGTTGAGCCTGAAGATTCTTCAACAACTTCTTGCCTGTTGAAGTGATGGGGTGAAGGTGGCTCCTCGTAACTGGCATTGACTTGGTCTTCTATTGTCTTCTTAATCACGACGATCCCTTTTTGTCTTCTAAGCCGTCGATGGTACCAGGTAGGTAATCCTTTATGCAATGACATTATCAAGGCGTAATAGATGTCCATCATGTCGGTTACGTTGATGACAACATAGACACCAAGAGCGGGGGATGAGGAGAACCATTTTCCTGCTCACTATGGTGAGGCGGACCAAATGGCTAGGTTCTCATCCATTGGTGGTTGCCGATACAGCAACGGTAGTGACAGGGTTACTCTATTAGCAATGTATATCATGATCTTGCATATTCTATGGCCTGATCATCGTCGGCTAAGGTTGCATCATCTTGGGGCAGTGTCAAGGGTGTCACCATCTCCTGGATCTTTAGGTCCTCATTCCTCAAGGATGTATCTTCTGTTGGTATCGTCTTGTTGTGATATAGCCAATCTTGTGTTCAGGAGATGTGGGTGAATGTCTGGCAAGGCATCTTCCTTCTAGATTATCCACGAGGATTACAAGGAATCCAGTGGTCACGGGCATAAGGGTTCTAGCGACCAAAGTTTTTGAAGGGGAAGAGATCAATAAGGAAAGTATACCTTAGTTTTTGAAAAAAACTGAGAAGGGAAGAGAAGTACAGATAGTTTCGAAAACTAGTAGTAGTTTTGGAAATAGTTTTACCCTAACTAACGACCATGCTAACTAAGGCTTCCTACAGTCAGGATGGCTCTGATACCAGCTCAATGGGGACCCCGACTCATAAGTCGTGATCACCAAATGCACGTGTACAGTGATCCCAGGGATCAATGCTCACTGAACACATAGAAGCTAAATAACAAGAGGCTTACATCCATACATACCGTATTACACAAGTAGGAACATTATGGTCAAGTCTTGAGTATAACATTGCAGCGGAAATCTTCGTCGATAACTTGGACCCATGCCATCTGCCTTAACCCTATAGGCATTCTGACTGGGAGGCGTCCTAGCTCGCATGTTCATCATCGAAGTATTCTTCATCATATCCTGTTCTTTCATGCCTAGTCAATAAAATAACCAGTGGCAAGCCAATGAGTACTTTGAATGTACTCGCAAGCAACCCATGTTTTGGTTCAAGGTACAACAATGCATGATATAGGTACATTTTTGCAGAAAGCTAGTTTTGAGTGCAATGACATGTTCAACAACTTGTAAGACATGCATCAGGAGAAATTCAAGTAACCATGAGGACAGGTTACAGATATCAACATAAATAGTGGGCACCAACCCAACTCAATCATGTCAAGTCCTTTGACTTGACCCAAGTAGATCTTCCAACTTATCCAAACACACACTGGTTTGTAAACATGTGGACGTAGCCCAAGAGCGGTTACCCAACTGTCCTTGACCATGGACACGGCTATTCGAATAGTTTTACGCTCTGCAGAGGTTGCACACTTTACCCACAAGATCCGGGCAACTTTCATGTCATCCACGACCCGCGGTACCTCAAGTACCCGGGGTAAGCACCCGATCACTATCTTTCCCTAGACGACACTAACAAGGAGTCCACTCGTTGTTCCGTATCCTCACGATGTACATCATACGAGACTCACTCGAGATCATAACATCCGAGAGGGGACACAACGGTGTATCCGGTGCCCTGTGAAAGCAGTCATGGCCGCCCTACCTGGCACGACCCCGTCCAGAGAGAGAGCACCAACTCTCCCCCGTCACTAGTAATGCGGGCTCCAAGCTAGTATCGGCCTAGGTAATCAATAATGCCCTTTCCCATACAAGCAGAGAGTTGTTGCGCATGTAAGGTTGGAATAACGGTTGCAACTTAAACCAATCCATTTTGAAAACAACACACACTTGCCTCGGTACACCACTTCGCCATCAAGTGGCTACCCAACTCATCATCTCCCCTCGGGCATAAGTGGCACCCGATGGGGTTTTCGAAAAGTCTTTTGAAAATACTTTGTCTCCATCACCATGCATATTCCCGTCCCTTTTTGCGTAGCAACTACTTTAGCATCCTATCTACTCCCACCGGCATAACCCTCATAAGAAGGTAGGGTCATGCACAATGCAAGTATCAACGAGGAAGTACGGTGGCAAACCATCAAAGTGATTACCACCTCATCATGATTCCATTGCAACAACAATATGATGCTATATGACATGCATAAAAAGGGTTCCATAGACATGGTCAAAGGGCTGCTTGCCTTTTTTAACAAAGTCTTCGAGGTCTTCAAATATCTCTGGTCCAACTCCAAGCATTTCGTCTACTTCGTCAACTATCGTCGAAAGCAACCATAATAAGCAACACAACAAGGCAGGAAATAAAAGTGCTCTAAAAATATGAGTTGGACTTTTCTAGGATACCTCTGGTCATATGAGGGATGACCAAAGTGGTTTCATTAGGATTTGATCAATGGACATCTATGAACATTTCAATATGATGGAATCAAGGGATTAATGGGTTTGCAAGAAGTGTACAGAAACATTATTTTCAAAAATGAGCAGAGGCACCCATTTAAGAAATGATGATTTTAGAAGCATCTAGGAATTGGTTTCACTGGATTTGGAGTTCAAATGATTTCTCTATGAATTTGCAAAGTTGGCTATACATGAAGAAATAGACCATTATTTGAGGTGGTACATAAAGTATTAGTAAAAATGTTCAAAAACTAAGTTTTGAACTTATAGACATCTAGGATTTTGAACCATGGAATTTGGATCAAAAATGGGCTCTCTCTGATTTTCTAAAGTTCATTACAGAAATGAAAAAATGGGATTTTATTTAATTTGTGTGAAGGAAAGTTTTCTGGAAAAATGTGCATGTTGCACCAACAGGTAGAGCATGATTTACGGAGTCACTAGAAATTTGAATCATCAAATTTGGAGGTAACATGAATATTTGGGAGATTTTACAAGTTTCTGGAAAAAGCAAAACACAAAGGGGGGGGCGTTATACCTATGCTCTACACTGGGTGCAGCATAGCACCGCAGCGTACTGGGCCGGCCCAGCTGCACGGCCACGAGCGTGCTGGGGGCCACACCGATGGCGCCTTCACAGGAGTACGCCTCCCTGTGGCAAAAACGGCATGCGGCCAATGCCGCCTCCACTTAAGCGGGCGAGGCATGGCCCACCCATCAGTGGCCCCTGCCCACTGGCCGGCCAACAGGCGGGTCCCAGTTGCAGGTTCGTTCGTTACCTCCCACGCGGGCGCGATGGGAGACAAAGCAAGTGCTCGACGACGGCCGTTGGCGCTACCGGCCACCGTTTTCGGAGGTCCGGCCACCGGCGTGCTCAGTGGAGAGAGACGAACCTGGGAGACCCCGCCACGGGTGCCTGCATCACCGGATGGGAGCAGGTCTTCGCCCGCGGCGGACGGTGGCATCGAGCGAGAGGGGTTCTGGGGTTGCGGGGCGCTAGAGGAAGAGGTAACGGGCGAGGAGCCTCGCCGGCATGCGGTGGCTCCATTGGTGTCCAAAGGAGGGGAGGGGAGGCTTCGGTTTGCAGGAATTTGGGCGGAGACCGACGGCGGCACTCCGGCCATGGATGGAGTAGGAGGGCACGAGAGGAGGTGCAGGTTGGTCCATGGGGTACACGGGAGAGAGAGAGAGAGCAAAGGAGATCCAGAGGGAGGTCAGGGGCGGCCTTATATGGCGAGGCCATGGCTCACCGTGGACGCGGCCTACGGGCACCCGTGAAAATGGCCGTGGTGGCCACAGGAGGAGGCTCGGGGTTGTCCGCGGCGCTCGTGGGGGTGGAGTAGGTCTCTGGGGAGAGAGAGGAGGAGCGGGGCAAGGCTTTGGTGCTCGCGCGTGCGAGGCCATGCATTGGCCGAGCCGGGCGGCTTGGGGCACGCGCTGCAGGAGGTGAGAGAGAGAGGGAGAGACGATGGGGCCTCCATGGTGGCGTGTTGCGGATGTCGAGGCACCTCGACTGGCGTGAGGGGGAGGCTCGAGGTGGTCAGGGGACGCGGCGTCAACGGTCGAGAGCACGCTGACGTGCTCCAGAGCGTGCAAATGGCCGGCATCCGCGGCTTTTCCGCGCGCACTCGCACGTCCACTTTCGTCTAGTGGCTGCAGGAAGAATAAACAAGGGGGGAGGAGGCCTTGGATGCTCTGGGACCTAGCAGGAGTGAGAGAGAGGTGATAAAAGGGGAGAAATGCAGCTGTCCAGAGAGGGAAAAAGAGCTTTTCACCCCCATAATCATGGCTCCTCGGGCAGGGAAAGATGCAGGGGTTAGAGGAGGACCAGATGATGCTGTGGGAGAAAGCTTAGCTCATGGAGATTAGTGGAAATGGCCAAAACATGCATTTTAAATTTCTGCCAGAAGGTGTTTGATGTAGGTTTCGGCAAGCAAATGGACTTCCCTTGTCATAAGGCTTGACAGGGTCAAATGGCCTGAGAAAATAAGAGGTTCCACCAAGATTGAGTTCATTTGAGCAAAGTTGACAATGCAAC
Source organism: Triticum aestivum (assembly GCF_018294505.1). NCBI lineage: Eukaryota > Viridiplantae > Streptophyta > Magnoliopsida > Poales > Poaceae > Triticum > Triticum aestivum. The sequence goes on from NC_057798.1 coordinate 226,974,031, forward strand.
TTTTGTAAACCCTAGAAATCAACAGAAATGGACTTTCCAAGATTTAGTCTTGCAAATCTATTCTCCTTGATGAACCACTTGGTGTAGTGTCATCATTTTAGGTTCTGAACATGTCCACAAAAGTTGAGATCAAAAGGAGAAAGATGCCAATGTAGAGTTGTTCAAATTTGGTTCTAGACAGGAAGGGTTTTGGGGCACTTTGATCAATATAACATTTTCTCCAACTTGTGCCATTTGGTCTAGATGAATGATTAGACCATTTGAGCATGTTCAAAAGGTTTGAGAACATTTGGACATGTTTGGGAATGTAAAGTTGCTCGAACTTCAAAATGGACAGAAATGGTTTTGAGGGGATTTAATGGGGTTATACTATTCTCCATGACATGATACTTGTCAAGATCATCCAGCATGTCATATGTGAAATGCTAGAATTTTCTTGGAATTTTTCGAGAATATTTCCTTTGTAAATATTTCAAAAGCTTGAAATATCCAGAAAGGGTTTTTGAGGGATTTGACCAATATTTTGAACATGACCATGTGTTGGAACTCTTATATATGGACAATATATGTCCACTGAGTTTCCCTAGGTTTTTGTCAAATATTTTTGAAACAATAAAATGATTTTTCCCTATTAAAAACCATTTCTGGCCTTAAGAAAAAGCTTTTAAATAAAATAGGAAAATAACTTTTAAAATTATATTTTTGTGGTTCATGGGAGTCCTACATCTAATAGGATTCAAATATACCTTTTGAATGATTTTTCACACCCCAAGTCAAGTACTTGTAGTGCAAACCTCAACTCAGGGGTTTTTGAAAAACTAATTTTTGAAAATACTATTTGGCCAAATTATTTTTGTAAGAAAATACTATGTTGCTGTATTCACATGGCATGATCATTGGGGAGAAGCTTGGGGCAAGGAGATGAAGTATAGAAGGTGGAGTTGTGTTGACTTTAAAGAGCACTTGAAAAACAAGAGAGAAAACCAACTCAAAATAAAAAGTCAAATAATGCAAAAGTTTTTGTTAAACCACATTTATCATGATTTATCATCTTAAGTGTTGTGCCATGAAAATCAGGGTGTGACATTCCCCCTATTAAAGTTGCTCGTCAACCGACACCGGACCCAAAGAGTCAGCAATGAATGCATATATTTGGAAACTCAGCTAAACAGAATGGAGTTATCAGCCAATTGCAGTAAAATTGGGAATGTCTCGTCTGAATGCAAAGGAAATCCTGGATGGACTGTCAGTATCAAGTTTGCATTAGTGTGTCCTCCTCACAATAGTATGGAATTCTCATCCGAATGCATTGAGATTAGGGATATCTGATCATGATACTGAATAATCAAGTTTGTCTCAGTGTGCACTCTTCATAGCAGAAATGATCAAATCAGCAAGAAGATAAATTGTGTGCAAGATTGACAAAATATTATCAGTCAAAGGCATGGCTTAGATACAAGTTTGATTCTTTGTTAAGGATGATCTTGAAACATTATATGCCCGGAAGCAAGCAAAAATATGGCATGTATTTAATACTCAGAAGGGAGGATAGTCGTGCAAAACCCCGTTTCATACAAGAAATCAACAACAGAAATACTAAGATGGTATGTATCTATGGAAATCGGTCTGCATATCACAATAAGAAGTTCTGGTGTAAGCAACCCAATCTTCCCTCGCAAGCAACCAGAGAAGCTTCCAAGGCAAGATTCGTCTATCTTCCTCAGTACGATACATGGATGAATTCCCGTGCAAGGTACTCTGCCTTCTTCAGTAAGCAACCGCCAAAAGCTTCCAGCATAAGGTACCGAGTCTTTCCCCAGCAAAGTCTTTAAGGGGGGATTCTTCTAAAGCACGATATCCAGTCTTCTTCGGCAAGCTGTCTGATGAAAGTTTCGAGCACAAGTCATCCAATCTTCCTCAGTAAGGCATTGATACAAGGTAGTACACTGTGAATTGACAGCATATGGCAGTGAATCCTAAGAATCAGATCCGCAACAGTTTGGTCTGAAACAAGAATCAATCAGAGCACATGTCTGTCTCGGGAATCAGATTCTCATATATATGCGGTAAGCATACCACAAAGGTCTTACAAGTCACTCGGACGAGGATTTGACAACCACGTGAGGATTGTTAAGAGAAGAAAGCCAGTATACACCGCAGTGTGACAAAGGGTTACACTACAAAAAAATACACTTCCGTGATGATACGTGTTTGTCACAGTAGGTCGCGTCTTCTATCATGCATGTACATCCATGACGATTTTATGACAGAATCAAGATAGTCATACATGTGATGTCGTAGAAGTGTTCCATGACATTACCAAAATTATCATCACGGAAGTGTCCACTTCCATGACGATAAATCGCGCGTCACAGAAGTGCTTTCATCAAGGGTGACCGACATGTGGCATCCACCGTAACGAAATGTCGTTAAGCTATTGGGTCGGGTTTTGGATCCAATCACCCGTTAATAGCCCCGACCAATGGGGATTTTCCACGTGTAAAATAATCATTGGCTGGAGTAGACACGTGTTAGCTCCGCGTTAGCACAGGTGTCACTCATCCAATCGGCGAGACGCGCCTATGATATGTTGACACATGGACCGGCCCATCAAGTTTAAATGAGCTGGCCCAACTAAAGGCCCACAAGATTTTGCAGACCACAATGGGCTGGCCCAGCTAAAGGCCACAAGGTTTTGTGGACCATAATGGGATGGCCCAGCTAAAGGCCCCCAAGATTTTGCGGGCCATAATGGGCCGGCCCAGGTAAAGGCCCCCAAGATTTTTGTGTGCCATAATGGGCCGGCACAGGTAAAGGCCCACAAGATTCTTGCGGATCATAATTGGCCGGCCCAGCTAAAGGCCCATGAGATTTTGCCGACATTAATTGGCTGGCCCAGCTGTAGGCCCACAAGATTTTGAGGACCCTAGTAGGCCGGCCCATTAACTGGCTGCCATGTTTTGGCCCAAATGTCGGCCCATATTTGATCCGGTCCATTAATGGCCTGCCACATTCTAGGCCTAATAATGGCCCATATGAGATCCAGCCCATTAAAATCCTACCACGTTCTGGGCCAAATTACAACCCAGATTAGGTCCGGTCCTTTAAGAGGCTTTGGGCTAAATTATGGCCCATATCAGATTCGGCCTGTCAACTGGATGCTATGCTTTTGGGCCCACTTGCTAAAGGCCCATTTAGTAATTCGGCCTGATATTAGTTTCGGCCTGTTAAGGGCCGTTTAGCATTTCGACCCTATATTAATTTTGGCATGTTAAAAGCCCGTCATATAGTTGGGCCTAACTACGACCCGGTTTGCATCCGGCCTGCTCGCAGACGATATCTGATTGGGCCAAACAAGGACTGGGACAATTTTGGCCTGTTAAAAGCCCGTGATTTGATTCTCAGAATCATGGGCCGGGGTCCATTTCGGGCTGCTGCCGGCCCGTGAGCTGTTCAGCACATTTCATGCGCAACCTATTTCTCAGCCTCCTAAAAGCCCATTGAGTTTTGTTGCGGAAAGAGGGTCGGGCGTTACTCAGCCTATTAAAGGCCCGAATCTACTAGTGGGCCAGTTTACTTTTGGCCTTTTAACGGACCAAGATGATGGGGCCCATGACGCAGATCATGCATCGTGATTGCATGACGGCCCGATTATGTACCGTAATATACGGTTTGGCCGGTTTACTATGAAGACAGGATATATATACAGTAAAATAACTGCAGTATCGTGAATAAGAAAAAACCTAGACTATACAATAAAGAAATTACGACATATTACATCCACTGGGTATCAAAGTTCACCACTATGATAATAAAGAGACAGCAGATGACATACACTAGGCATCAAAGATCGCCACCAGTGCAAATAAACACGCCGACAAAATAATATACAAAACTGATAGCACTTCAATAGAATTCAAGAAAGGTTAGCCCTGCTGGGGAGCTGCAACGCGAGCAGCTGAGCAAGCTGATGAGACTGCGGTTGTTCAACACTTATATCTTCCTCACTCTGAAAGATAAACAAGCAGACAGATGACAGGTTTTGTACATAAAAGTATCAGTGCTGACAATTCATCACATTTCTTACTGACGAATAAAGTGACACAGTTTAAAATTGCATTAACACAATATGGTACTGTTCAGGTCAAGACATGGCAGGAAATGACATTGTGAAGGAGGTGGCAGCTTCACGACACCACTAGATTACAGATCAAGAACTCATAAGTATCAATGGTTAGTGTGCTGTCAATTTATCCCATTTCATATTGTCAAATAAAGAGACAGTTTAAATAATAGTAGAATGATATGACATTGTTGATAGTTAAGACATTGCAGAATATGACATTGTGTTGTAGTGGGTAGGTTCACCACACCACTGGATTACAGATGAAGAATAGAAGCATACATGCAGTGCAAAAGAAGATCACTTGCTCTGTATACTTTAATTTATATGGTATGAAGAAGGAACTTGGTTGTACAACTGAAAACTTAAATTGAGAAGGACAAACGTTTGTTTATGAACTACATAATAAACTTTAAACATGCAATTTGATGCAAACACCAAAAATAAACAGCTGTTGCAGTCACGCCTAACCAAATATACACAACAAAGTTTGAAGGCTTGAGAAGGACAAACTTACATTACTGGTGAAGACAGGCTCCATAAAGCCCTTGTCCATGCTGATGGGGGGGGGCAATTCAACAAGTTTACCACAGAATCTTCTTCATAAGCATTGCCTTTATTCTACATTTGGTTAAGAGTAAATATAGATGTGATAATATACGAAAAATCGAGAATATTTAAGATAAGATGAAGAGTGATGCTACATAACCAAGTAGCTACAATGTAAGGGCATCGATATAGGCAAAAGGTACAACCAAGAGCAATGCACAACTAAACTTCTTCAGTACCAACCTTATGGTAAGAGTAAATATAGATCTGGTGTGTAGAAAGTGGAAGGCAAAGGAAAATAAGCTGCAGAGTGATGGTACATGAACAACTACCAGTCAATATAATGACAACATGTACTTACAAGAACAATGCAGAGCTAAGAAAATTCATTCGCATTGGATATATTCGACACTAATGTAACCATTCATATAGATCAGATAATTTGGAGCGAACAATTGATAAGCAAGCTATCATGCATACTGCTATCACATAATGAACCAGGTATGTATGCAAGTATAGTGATACATGACAACAGGTACTAACAAGAGCAAAGCAGCGGGCAGCATATTTGCCATATCCTGTCGTTGTTTTCAAACTAGAATTCTTCTTCGAGCAGATCTCCTGCAAAAACGATCCTTAAGGCACATGCGGAAAAGTAGAAGTTCAAATTGTCATGTGATTTCATAGACAGTACCTCATCCTGGGAACGAGACCAGTGCATAACAAGGTTTTTCCATTCAATGTCTTCTAAATTTAGCACAGGAGACTTCATCGGAAATTCGTTTATAGACTTGCCATCAAAGTGTGATTTCCTCAGGTAACACCGATACTTCTGCAATGCTTCCTTGAAAAGCATAAGCAAGCTTTCCTCATCATGACTATCCAGATTGACCCTCGCCTAGTTACAACAATGTAATGTAAATCATTGATGTGTTCAATCAGCAGAAAAAAGGAAAATAATAACCATGAATAATAGCACTTACACGTAAGTTGGACAGGAAGATGTGAAAATGGTGTTTGTCTTCACTATAATCTTCCCATGATGGGAATATATGCACGTAGTCCCTAACAACATTGAAAGCATTATCTTTTAAACTGGGAATAAATGGAATGGGCTTCCAATCTGCAGGAATTGGCCGTCTGTGCAGTTGGGATAGGTCTTCGGTCGGTGGACTTGTTGTACATTTTGCTGGAGTGGGATTTTTCTGTGGTACGGTTGGTGCTATGGCAAATGAAATTGGTATACCTTTTGCTGGAGTGCAGGTCCTATGTGGTGGGGCTAGTTGTGTGGCCAGTGAAGTATGGGTACAGTCTGCTCGAGTCGGTCCTACGTTTTGGGTCACTGGTTGCCAATATAAGTGGGGTGCTTTCTGATTTCTCCAGCACCACCATGTTTTTCAAGGACTTTGCTGGTGCTCCTTCAGGTTCGGAAATCACCCTCTTCCTTTCTGATGTCTGATGCACAAGAACAACATTTGAGTGGAAAATCATGGTATGATGACAGATGGAATATGTATTGATAATGGATGGGCATGGCATCTCGACATATATGATGAGTAAACTAAGCAGATGGCGGTGCAACAAAGTAGAAGAAATGCAAGACAACATATGCAAGATACGCACAATCAATAAAACCTTGCCAAATTAGAATAGGCACCTTGATGGGTGAACAGGAAAGGCCATCTGCCTTTGACTCCTCGAGGTTAGAATAGTCATTAGGATCATATTCTGAACAAGAATCAACAGATGGGGAGCGTATGAGTTTCATTGCATCCAGAATGGCACTCAATGCCTTGGTGCCAATTTTGTAAGTCATTGCAGTTTTTAGCTTCAAGAGTGGACTGCTGCTAGTGCGACACAAAGCAGCTACACAGATCATAGTGTAGATATAACGGGGAAAACCGTAAGCATCAGTGTAAAATCAGCAAAAGGAAACTTGCTGGAATATATGTGCTAGTACTGCCGGTATGGCTAGAAAGGCTTTGGATACCAGTTCTCTTCAACTGAAGGTGCGGTACTGTTAATATCAGTGTAACTCTCAAAGGCGACACAACTCGCCGCATTTCCTTTCTATTCTTATAGGATTCAAGTGGGCAGGTCACTACAAATCCTATTCCTATGTTTACAAAATCCTATGAATCAAAGAGGCTCAATGTGTCCATCACAAGCGACCGTATAGTCCTCTACACTGCAAATGTCCCTACTCATCTACAGTACAAGGAACATACTGTACTACTATCATACTCCCTCCGTTCCAAAATATTAGTCTTGGTAGAGATTTCCACTATGGATCACATACAGATGTATCCAGATACATTTTAGAGTGTAGATTCACTCATTTTGCTCCATATGTAGTCCATGGTGTAATCTATACAAAGACTTGTATTTAGGAACGAAGAGAGTACATATTAAAGAAGAATGGAAGAGGAACATGGTAAAGAAGAGCAAGCAGATTTTGGATAATAAAATATTGGTTACGTAGTGCCCCCACATGATGAACCAGAGCGCATTAAGAATGCAACTCCCAGCTGTCTCTCAACCATTACAGGCGGTTGGATGAAGATCCTACGTCTCCTAACCCTTCTTCTTCCTCGTCTCTGATTCTTCCCATATAGAACACCGCACGGGCCGCCGGCCGGACCACCGGCCCCCAACGCTTGTGTTCCTCCGCCACCCCCACCCCCACCCCGCCCCAATCCCCACCCGCTTCGAGTTTTCTTTGTTCGGCGAGGCCCCACAACCACCCGAGCCCCTTCGTTCGCACCGGCGAACTCCGGTGAGCTCTGAAAAATTGACTGACCCAATTTTGAAATTTAGTCTACTGTGATTTAACTAGTGTGGAATATAAAAGGGGAAAACCATAAACATTGGGAGTATAGTGTTGAGCATGCCATGGCGGATCTGAAGGTGCAAACCGGAAAAAGGCAACGTCGCAACCAAGACAAGAAATCAGAGTAAAGCAGTGGCGATCTATTTTCTTGTTGCGATAAATAAGTTGAGCAGATATGAAAGAGTACCACCTCTGGTGCGGTGCCATGTATGCATATGCTGAGAATTTTACAATGTTGCGGTAGCGATGGCTGTCGGCAGCGTGGAAGCAGATCTAGGAGGGTAGACGGTGGCGGCGGGGCACGGTGGACGAGACAGTCGTAGGAGCGGTGCCGGCAAGGTGGACGACGGCGGGGATGAAGCGAGAGGACGGGATGCAAGGATCCCGGTCTCAAGCCGTGGATGAGAGAGGTCGATCTCTTGTAATGGACGGCGGCGGCGGGGTATCAGCTCCAGCATGGTGGAGGAGGACGGCGGTGGATGGGGTGGCGGACGGTGGCGGACAGAGGAGGATGGGGTGGAGAGGGTGTTTTCGCGCCCACGGAGTACGAATGGGGAAAAGGGAGGTAGAGTGGAAGGGGGGAACCATGTATTCAGGGCGCGCTTGTCTCAAATGCGAGGAAATTTACAAACTTAGCCCCCGTTTCAAATTTCTACATCACATCAATATTAGTCGGTTGGGGATAGGACGGTAATCTCGCATGCACCGAATATTTGCGACGAGAGTTTGTTTTTGGCGCCCAGCGTGTATGAATATGAATCGGGGAGGGAGTCGATTTCGGCCGAGGACACACTGTGTTTTGGCACCCATTTTGTATGAATTCGGGTGAGAGGCGGTTACGTCATGTATGGGTTAAATTACAAACCTACCCCTATCGAAACCTATAGAAATCCAGCAAATAGGCTTTGCGTGGCAGGGATAGGCAGTAGTAATTTCCATCTCGCAGATTTTGGTTTCGGACGGTTACTGCGACTTTCCCCGCTTCGTTCAAATTTTGCAGTGCACGTTTACCGTGCCAACTCAATTCGAATCCTGTTTGTATTCTATTTTTTCGGGCGGGATCCATTTTCAATTGGAATTAAATTCTATATACATCATTTTTTATATATACTTTCAAAAGCACAATAAAGAATTCTATTCCTTTATATGTATAATATGATTTACAAATACAATGATCTCAAAATCTTAAGGTTGAATTCAAAAAAAATTAATGAAATTATGTTCTACTGAAATGTATAGATCAGTAATATCTACCTATTAAATAACATAGATGTGCATGAATTCATATGAGTATGCATGTTTGATAGTTCAATTTTGGTTCGATTATGGATTACATGTATCATCATCAAGAATTCAAATATTTGAATCCCTTTTATGTTCACTCCTTTCACGCCCATCTCTCTCGCATGCATGCTCCTTCATGTAGCTATCACTCTCTTTTCTCCAGCTCACCTGCACACTCACTTCATGTTTCTCCTATCCTCGCAAACATGGTCTCTCGACGTCTCCCTTGAGAAGTGTCACACTCTCCCTATCATTATACATTACACGGTTTTCATTATCTCTCACGCCTTTACTGTTCTCTGGTATCACTCGGTACCTAAGCTTTCTTTTTCACCGCCACACTGCTACCTCTTGAGCACTGCGTTGGATTTCCCCGAAGAGGAGAGGATGATGCAGCAAAGTAGCGTAAGTATTTTCCTCAGTTTTTGAGAACCAAGGTATCAATCCAGTAGGAGACCACGCACAAGTCCCTCGTACCTACACAAAACGATAGCAACTCGCAACCAACGCTTAGGGGTTGTCAATCCCTTCACGGTCACTTATGAGAGTGAGATCTCATAGAGATAATATTTTTGGTATTTTTGATAGATAGATGCAAAGTAAAAAGTAAAGGCAAAGTAAAAACAAAGCATGTGAATAAAGTTATAGAGATTAATATGATGAGAATAGACCCGGGGGCCATAGGTTTCACTAGTGGCTTCTCTCAAGAGCATAGATATTCTATGGTGGGTGAACAAATTACTGTTGAGCAATTGACAGAATTGAGCATAGTTATGAGTATATCTAGGCAATGATCATGTATATAGGCATCACGTCCAAAACAAGTAGATCGAAACGATTCTGCATCTACTACTATTACTCCACTCATGGACCGCTATCCATCATGCATCTAGAGTATTAAGTTAAAAACAGAGTAACGCCGTAAGCAAGATGACATGATGTAGAGGGATAAATTCATGCAATATGATAAAAAAAACCATCTTGTTATCCTCGATGGCAACAATACAATACGTTCCTTGCTGCCCCTTCTGTCACTGGGTAAGGACACCGCAAGATTGAACCCAAAGCTAAGCACTTCTCCCATTGCAAGAACTACCAATCTAGTTGGCCAAACAAAAAAGGATAATTCGAAGAGACTTGCAAAGATAACTCAGTCATACATAAAAGAATTCAGAGAAGAATCAAATATTTTCCATAGATAATACTGGATCATAAACCCACAATTCATCGGTCACAACAAACACACCGCAAAAAGAAGATTACATCGAATAGATCTCCACGAGAGAGGGGGAGAACATTGTATTGAGATCCAAAAAGAGAGAAGAAGCCATCTAGCTACTAGCTATGGACCCGAAGGTCTGAAGTAAACTACTCACACTTCATTGGAGGGGCTATGGTGATGATGTAGAAGCCCTCCATGGTGGATGCCCCCTCTGGCAGAGCTCCAGAACAGGCCCCAAGATGGGATCTCATGGATATAGAAGGTTGCGGCGGTGGAATTAGGTTTTTGGCTCCTATTCTGATCGTTCAGGGATACGTAGGAATATATAGGAGGAAGGAGTACGTCGGTGGAGCTCCGAGGGTCCCACAAGGTAGGGGGCGCGCCCAGGGGGGCGCACCCTCCACCCTCATGACCTCCTCGGGCACTGCTTGGAGTAGGGTCCAAGTCTCCTGGATCACGTTTGGTTGGAAAATCACGATCCCGAAGGTTTCATTCCGTTTGGACTCCGTTTGATATTCTGTTTCTTTGAAATACTGAAAAAGGCAAAAAACAACAATTCTGGGCTGGGCCTCCAGTTTGTAGGTTAGTCCCAAAAGTAATATAAAAGTGGAAAATAAAGCCCAGTATAGTCCAAAACAGTAGATAAAGTAGCATGGAGCAATCAAAAATTGTAGATACATTGGAGACGTATCAGGCTTCCCCAATCTTAATTCCTGCTCGTACTCGAGTAGGTAAATGATTAAAAAAAGAATTTTTGATGCGGAGTGATACTTTGGCATAATTTAAATGTAAATCTTCTTAATTGTGATATGAATATTCAGATCCGAAAGATTCAAGACAAAAGTTCATATTGACACAAAAATAATAATACTTCAAGCATACTAATCAAAGCAATCATGTCTTCTCAAAATAACATGGCAAAAGAAAGTTCATCCCTACAAAATCATATAGTTAGGCTATGCTTCATTTTCGTCACACAAAGATGTTCCCAACTTCTATACCCCCGATGACAAGCCAAGCAATTGTTTCATACTTAAATAATCTCAAACTTTTTCAACCTTCACGCAATACATGAGCGTGAGCCATGGATATAGCACTATGGGTGGAATAGAATATGATGATGGGGATTGTGTGGAGAAGACAAAAAAGGAGAAAGTCTCACATTGACGAGGCTAATCAACGGGCTATGGAGATGCCATCAATTGATGTCAACATGAGGAGTATGGATTGCCATGCAATGGATGCACTAGAGCTATGAATGCTCAACAAAAGAAAACTAGTGGGTGTGCATCCAACTCGCTTGCTCATGAGGACCTAGTGCATTTGAGGAAGCCCATCGTAGGAATATACAAGCCAAGTTCTATAATGAAAAATTCCCACTAGTATAAAAATACAACTTATGAGACTCACTACATGAGGAACAAGGTGCTACTTTGAAGCACAATATATGAGACTCACTACATGAAGAACAAGGTGCTACTTTGAAGCACAAGTGTGGAAAAAGAGATAGTAGCATTGCCCTTTTTTATTTTCTTTTTTTTTCTTTTCTTTTTTTGGCCTTTCTTTTTTATTTTTTTATTTGGGCAATGCTCTAATAATGATGATCAACACACTTCTATTGATTACAACACAAGGATTACAACTCGAAACTTAGAACAAGATATGACTCTATATGAATGCCTCCGGCGGTGTACCGGGATGGTGCAATGAATCAAGAGTGACATGTATGGAAAATAATGCATGGTGGCTTTGCCACAAATACGATGTCAACTACATGATCATGCAATGGCAATATGACAAAAGTAATGTATGTCATGATGATGATGATGGAAGTTGCATGGCAATATATCTCGGAATGGCTATGGAAATGCCATGATAGGTAGGTATGGTGGCTGTTTTGAGGAAGATATAAGGAGGTTTATGTGTGATAGGGCGTATCGTATCACGGGGTTTGGATGCACCGGCGAAGTTTGCACCAACTCTCAAGGTGAGAAAGGGCAATGCACGGTACCGAAAAGGCTAGCAAAGGTGGAAAGGTGAGAGTGCGTATAATCCATAGACTCAACATTAGTCAAAACAACTCATATACTTATTGAAAAAATTTAGAAGTCATCAAAAATTCAAGTGCTACGCGCATGCTCCTAGGGGGATAGATTGATAGGAAAATACCATTGCTCGTCCCCGACCGCCACTCATAAGGATGCACAAGCCAGGTACACTTCATGTTTCAAATTTGTTACACAACTTTAACCATACGTGCATGCTACGGGACTTGCAAATTTCAACACAAGTTTTTCTCAAATTCATAATCACCCAACTAGCACGGCTTTGATATTATCACCTCCATATCTCAAAACAATTATCAAGCATCAAACTTATCTTAGTATTCAATTCACTACAAAAAAAAGTTTCACATATCTTGAATACCAAGTATATTAACATTAAGCAAATTACCATGCTATTAAAGACTCTCAAAATAATCTAAGTGAAGCATGAGAGATCAATAGTTTATTTAAAACAAATCCACCACCGTGCTCTAAAAGATCTAAGTGAAGTACTAGAGCAAAAATTATCACGCTCAAAAGATATAAGTGAAGCACATAGAGTATTCTAACAAATTCCAATTCATGTATGGCTCTCTCAAAAGATGTGTACAGCAAGGATGATTGTGGTAAAATAACAAGCAAAGACACAAATAATACAAGACGCTCCAAGCAAAACACATATCATGTTGGTGAATAAAAATATAGCTCCAAGTAAATTACCGATGGAACTGGACGAAAGAGGGGATGCCTTCCGGGGCATCCCCAAGCTTTGACTTTTTGGTGTCCTTGTATTATCTTGGGGGTGCCATGGGCATGCCCAAGCTTACACTCTTGCCACTCCTTGTTCCATAATCCATCAAAAGAATTCACCCAAAACTTGAAAACTTCACAACACAAAACTCAACAGAAATCTCGTGAGCTCCGTTAGAGAAAGAAAACAAAAGACTACTTCAAGGTACTGTAATGAACTCATTATTTATTTATATTGGTGTTAAACCTACTGTATTCCAACTCCTCTATGGTTTATAAACTAATTTACTAGCCATAGATTCATCAAAATAAGCAAACAACACACGAAAAACAGAATCTGTCAAAAACAGAACAGTCTGTAGCAATCTGTAACTAACGCAAACTTTTGGAACTCTAAAAATTCTACCAAAATAGGAATTCCTGGACAATTTGTTTATTTATCAGAAGCAAAAAGAATCAACGCAAATCACATTCCTGTGATTTATCATAACTAAATTCGTGCGTGCAAAGTTTCTGTTTTTCAGCAGAATCAAATCAACTATCATCGTAGGTTATCCTATAGGTTCTACTTGGCACAAACACTAATTAAAACATAAAACCACGTCCAAACAGAAGATAGATGGATTATTTATTCCTAAACAGAAGCAAAAACAAAAACACAAAATAAAATTGGGTTGCCTCCCAACAAGCGCTATCGTTTAACGCCCCTAGCTAGGCATAAAAGCAAGGATAGATCTAGGTATTGCCATCTTTGGAAGGCAATCCATAAGTGGCTCTCATGATAGATTCATATGGTAATTTTATTTTATTTCTAGCGAAGTGTTCCATACCCTTCTTTAAGGGAAATTGGAATCTAATATTCCCTTCCTTCATATCAATAATTGCACCAAGCATTCTAAGGAAAGGTCTACCAAGAATAATAGGACATGAAGGATTGCAATCTATATCAAGAACAATAAAATCTACGAGCACATAATTCCTATTTGCAACAATAAGAACATCATTAATTCTTCCCATAGGTTTTTTAATAGTGGAATCCGCAAGATGCAAGTTTAGAGAGCAATCATCAAAATCACGGAAATCTAGCAAATCACATAAAGTTTTGGGAATAGTAGAGACACTAGCACCCAAATCACACAAAGCATGAAACTCAAAATCTTTAATTTTAATTTTAATAGTAGGTTCCCACTCATCATAGAGTTTCCTAGGGATAGAAACTTTCAACTCAAGTTTTTCTTCATAAGATTGCATCAAAGCATCAACAATGTGTTCGGTAAAGCCTTTATTTTGACTATAAGCATGAGGAGAATCTAGCACGGATTGCAACAAGGAAATACAACCAATCAAAGAGCAATTTTCATAATTAAATTCCTTGAGATCCAAAATAGTGGGTTTAGCAACATCACGGTTTTTATTTATTTCAATCCCACTTTCATCAATTTCATCATCAAGATCTAGAAACTCCGAATTCTTAGAACGCCTTCTAGGTAAAGGAAGATAATCTTAAGATTCATCAAGATTCATATTGCAAAACAAAGATTTAATGGGGGACACATCAATAACTTTTAGATCTTCATCTTGATTTTCATAGGGATTCGGTTTAGCGGCCATCTTATTGACTAAGGTAGCTTGCATATCCGAAATTTGAGCGGTCACCTTTTCAAGACGAGCAATCTGGGCCCTTATACCATCAAATTCTTTAGACATATCATCGAGTTCTTTATTCATAAAGCTCATAAAACTTTTTTGTTCCTTAAGTTCGTTTCTAAAGAAATTATTGTGCTCAAATTGCAGAACCATAAACTTTCTAACATTGCTTTCGATCTCCTCTGGCCTTTTAAGGTGAAGGTCACCAAATCTAGGTAGAGCCATCGCAACAAATAGGCAAACTAACACATGAGCAAGCAGAAAGGCAATGAGAAAAGGCAAACGGGAAAGAGAGGAGGAGATTGGGAAAGAGAGGGCAAATAAAATGGCAAGGGTGAAGTGGGGGAGAGGAAAACGATAGGCAAATGGGAAATAATGTAATGGGAGAGATAGGGATTGTGACGGGTACTTGGTATGGTTGACTTGCTTGCGTGAGCCTCCCCGGCAACGGCACCAGAAATTATTCTTGCTACCTCTTGAGCACTGCGTTGGATTTCCCCGAAGAGGAGAGTATGATGCAGCAAAGTAGCGTAAGTATTTCCCTCAGTTTTTGAGAACCAAGGTATCAATCCAGTAGGAGACCACGCACAAGTCCCTCGTACCTACACAAAACGATAGCAACTCGCAACCAATGCTTAGGGGTTGTCAATCCCTTCACGGTCACTTACGAGAGTGAGATATGATAGAGATAATATTTTTGGTATTTTTGATAGATAGATGCAAAATAAAAAGTAAAGGCAAAGTAAAAACAAAGCAAGTGAATAAAGTTATAGAGATTAATATGATGAGAATAGACCCAGGGGCCATAGGTTTCACTAGTGGCTTCTCTCAAGAGCATAGATATTCTACGGTGGGTGAACAAATTACTGTTGAGCAATTGACAGAATTGAGCATAGTTATGAGTATATCTAGGCAATGATCATGTATATAGGCATCACGTCCAAAACAAGTAGATCAAAACGATTCTGCATCTACTACTATTACTCCACGCATCGACCGCTATCCAGCATGCATCTAGAGTATTAAGTTAAAAACAGAGTAACGACGTAAGCAAGATGACATGATGTAGAGGGATAAATTCATGCAATATGATAAAAACCCCATCTTGTTATCCTCGATGGCAACAATACAATACGTGCCTTGCTGCCCCTTCTGTCACTGGGTAAGGACACCACAAGATTGAACCCAAAGCTAAGCACTTCTCCCATTGCAAGAACTACCAATCTAGTTGGCCAAACAAAAAAGGTAAATTCGAAGAGACTTGCAAAGATAACTCAATCATACATAAAAGAATTCAGAGAAGAATCAAATATTTTCCATAGATAATACTGGATCATAAACCCACAATTCATCGGTCTCAACAAACAAACCGCAAAAAGAACATTACATCGAATAGATCTCCATGAGAGAGGGGGAGAACATTGTATTGAGATCCAAAAAGAGAGAAGAAGCCATCTAGCTACTAGCTATGGACCGAAGGTCTGAAGTAAACTACTCACACTTCATTGGAGGGGCTATGGTGATGATGTAGAAGCCCTCCGTGGTGGATGCCCCCTCCGGCGGAGCTCCGGAACAGGCCCCAAGATGGGATCTCGTGGATACAGAAGGTTGCGGCGGTGGAATTAGGTTTTTCGCTCCTGTTATGATCGTTCGGGGATACGTAGGTATATATAGGAGGAAGGAGTACGTCGGTGGAGCTCCGAGGGGCCCACGAGGTAGGGGGGCGCGCCCAGGGGGGCGCGCCCTCCACCCTCGTGACCTCCTCGGCACTGCTTGGAGTAGGGTCCAAGTCTCCTGGATCACGTTCGGTTGGAAAAT
Organism: Triticum aestivum; assembly: GCF_018294505.1. Lineage (NCBI taxonomy): Eukaryota > Viridiplantae > Streptophyta > Magnoliopsida > Poales > Poaceae > Triticum > Triticum aestivum. The sequence continues at coordinate 226,990,299 of NC_057798.1, forward strand.
CACAATCCCGAAGGTTTCATTCCGTTTGGACTCCGTTTGATATTCCGTTTCTTCGAAATACTGAAAAAGGCAAAAAAACAACAATTCTGGGCTGGGCCTCCGGTTAGTAGGTTAGTCACAAAAGTAATATAAAAGTGGAAAATAAAGCCCAATATAGTCCGAAACAGTAGATAAAGTAGCATGGAGAAATCAAAAATTATAGATACGTTGGAGACGTATCACACACACAGTCTCCACTCGTCTTTCACTTTGTCTTTCTCTCTATGGGATTCTCTCTCACACCCTATATGTCTCTACATATGACTCATACCACTAAAATTACTCTCTCTCTCTCTCTCCTGTAGACACATCATTTGTTGCGGTCTCCTTTTCGTCTCCATCCCAGACTGACATTATTCATTTGTTTACCGATCAGACAACCCCCTCTTTCTCTCTCTCTCTCTCACACACACACACACACACACACAACTCCTGCTTCCACTCCCCTTCCCGACTACCGTCTCTCTCACACACACACAAAACTCTTGCTTTCGCACCCCGACTCGTATTTCACTCACAAACATTTATCGACTAGCCTCTAGATAGGTTTATACACCCGCACACTTGTGCTTCCACTATCGAATACATGTCTCTCTCCTGCTCTTTGTATCTATGTAGATTTTTCTTCCCTTCTTGAGACACGCCCTCTCGATCGTGCACACACACACTATCCCCTCATTTTAAGCTGATACCTATCACACACACACTCCTTGTGTCTTTGTCACACATGCACTCCGTCCTCCTGCACTCTCCCTCTCTCTCACACACGTAGGCTTTTTGCAACAACTAGCAAGATGCCCATGCGTTGCATGAAACATCAAGATGCATTTGTATGAGTAGTTTATCTTGTGGGGGAAAAGGATGAACGAGGGAAGGCCTTATTTGCAAATGTGGAGAGGGGTGTGGGCAAGATTGCCATAGTTTCCTTCCTATCCGTCAGATATAGATCGGACGGCTTGTATTGCAGGATGGCAGGCACATGATCATCACCGACAATGCTTTTTATAAGAGTAGGGATAAAAAACAGAGTTGGTGATGATGGTGGGCCTGCCATCCTACAATGTAGGTCGTCTGATTTATATCTGACGGATAGGAAGGAAAATATGGCAATTTACCCACACTCCTCACCACATTTGCAGATAAGGCCTTCCCTCCACTACTAGGGAAAAGCCTATACACAGAATCTTAGTAGCAGCGCGGCTCAAAAAGGAGCGATGCTGCTAATTAGTAGTAGCGCGTGCGCGGGAAACTTGCTACTGATAAGTTTTTAGCAGTAGCGCGCTCGGTGTAAACCGCGCTGCTACAAATATCGATCGGCAGTGTCCACCTAACTCCATTTAGCAGTAGCGCGGTGGCGCGAACCGCGCTACTGCTATGGATGTAGTAGTAGCGCGCTTTTTCTGAGATCGCTGCTGCTAAATTTTAAATTCGCACACTTTTTTGTCCCTGTTAGCAGTAGCACCGTCGCCCAAAGCGCGTTGCTGCTAATTCCTTAGCAGCAGCGCGTTTTAACTCCCGCGCTACTACTAATCCGCACCAACCCACTACCTTTTCCCCACCCATCCCTCCCCCTCCCCCTCCTCTCTTCCCTTTCCCCTACCTCCCACATGCTCCCACTCTCACTCTTCTTCTTCCTCAATACTTATCCCCCATTACTCTCTCTCTTCTATCCACCTTTCTCTCTCTTCAGTACTCCTACCTAACTACACCACCTCCATTAATGCATCTCCTTTCTCTTTTTCCTTTCCCCTCCACTAGTTGAAGTTGTCTCCTCCCAAATTAGGTAGCTAGGTAGATGTAGGATTTAGTTAAGTGACCTATTTGCCCCCTAACTAGATCTATCTTTGTCAAGAAGAGCTTTGTGCACTTTTGATCTCCCTACAACATCATCTCCACCGTGTGCTCGATCTCGAGATAGAGGTGATGAAAATTCCATGCTTTTGCAAAATGGAAATATGTTTATGTGTGTGTGATATGTTTGTGGAAATTATGTGTGTGGCATGAGTTGACGCCAAATTGTGCTTTTGAGTTTCCTATGTTTTGCCGAAATGTCGATTTATTTCCGTTTCGGTGAATTCCGGGCAAACTCTAGATCCATATATGTCCTATTTTTAGGGAAGGTCATGCCGAATTTTTGTATGACTTTGATGCATGCATGCATTTTTATAATCAATTTGTTTATTATTACCGTGCAGAGTTGACGATGGTCAGTGGAACGATGGTGGACAGGTGGTTGCGGTCGGCGGTGCAGGACATGAAAGAAAATAACCGGACAGAGGTTTTATGTCTGTGTCGATAATGCAAAGGAATAGTTTGGCTCGACCCCCATGATGATGGTCGTGTCGAAGCAAACCTGCTCATGACTGGTTTCATGGATGGCTATACTCGGTGGATAATTGAAGATGAGGATGACGATGTTGAGGATGCCGACGGGGCAGGCAATGATGACATGGGGCAAGACAAAGAGATGATCGATAATGGCAGCGGGGAAGAGGTCGGACATGGCGGCGGAGAAGGGGCCGGACATGGTGGAGGAGAAGGGGCCGGACATGGCGGCGGAGAGAACGACATGGACTCCACGTAGCAGAGTTTGTCGGTACTAAGTTCAATCATGCGGGACCCTCATTTTCAAGCATACCTTCACAAGGAGACGAGTATTGAGAGAGCTGCTTCTAGAGAGGAGGCTAAGCTGGAGCAACTGGTGGTAGACTCGAACACTCCATTGTATGATGGTTGCAATCCTGAGGTGACCCGCTTGAGTTTCACGCTCCAACTCCTGAAGACGAAGGCTAAAAACAAATGGACCGACACTAGCCTCGATGAGCATCTCAAGTACCTAAAGGATGTTCTTCCCACGGGTAATCTATGTCCTACTAGTGTTGATGAGGCCAAGAATATCATGTGCCCTCTTGATCTGCCACACGTTAGATACCATGCATGCGTCAACGATTGCATAATTTATCGGAAGGAGAACGCAGAAAAAACAAGCTGTCCGGTGTGCAATGCTTCTCGATACAAGAAGGCCGGGAAGAAATGTCCCTAGAAAGTTGTATGGTACTTACCGATCACTCCCTGTCTCTAGAGGTATTTTGTAGATCCCAAGGAAGCAAAGCTAATGCACTGGCACGCGGAGAGGAAGAAGCCCGACGATGGAGATGATCCGAAGCTGAGACACGTGAAGGATGGAAGCCAGTGGAGAGCGTTGAATAGCTTCTATCGGTATTTTGAATGTGATGCAAGGAACATCGTGCTCAGCGTGTGTACCGATGGCATGAATCCGTTTGGCAACCAGAACACCAACCATAGCACATGGCCCGTGTTTATATGGATGTACAACCTCCCCCCTGGTTGTGCATGAAATCGAAGTACATTCACATGAGCATGCTTATTCAAGGGCCGAAACAACCAGGAAATAATATTAATTTGTATCTGGGGCTACTTCAAGAGGAGTTAGACACGTTATGGAAAACACCATCCAAGACATGGGACGCCAGCAAAGGCGAGTATTTCAACATGAGAGTTGCGCTGATCACGACAGTGCGGGACTATCTCGGTTACGGATATGTGGCAGGCCAGGTGTGCCATGGATATTGCAGATGCACGCGATGCATGGATGATACGACATTTCAGCAGCTAATGTCAAGGAAAGATGGCGGGTCTGGGAAAATCATGTACATGGGGCATCGAAGATGGCTTGAACAGGACGACCCATGGAGAAACCGTGGAGATCTATTCAATGGTCACGCTGAGCATCGAGGACCTCCACGTAAGCGGAGTGGTGCCGAAATCGATGAGCTGTTGAAAAACTAGAAGGACTGCCCCGCGCCGGGAAAGACGATGAGAAAGGCGCCGGAGCCGCTGCTGAAGGTATGGAAGACGAGGTCTGTGTTCTGGGACTTGGAGTACTGGCACAAACTCGATACACCTCATTGCCTTGATCAAATGCATATCTGTAAGAATGTCCTTGAGAGCTTGCTCGCAACACTGATGAACATGCCGGATAAGACCAGGGATGGGCCGAAGGCAAGAAAAGACTTGCAAGATTTGAAAATCAGGGAAGATCTGCACATGCCGCCCCGTAAAATGTCAGACGAGACAGAGACGGAGACAGAGGCACGGGAGAAGAAGGGCAAGAAAATAAAGAAAGAGGATTATTGCCCCCCTTCTTGCTTCACCTTAAGTCAGGCTGAGATCAATCAATTCTTTAAGTGCCTTACCGGAGTCAAAGTTAGTTCCGGTTACTGTGGCAAGATAAGCAGATATCTAGACACGGACAAGAAAAGGTTCAGCAGGATGAAGTCTCATGACTGTCATGTGATGATGACGCAGATACTACCTGTTGCCCTTAGAGGGATAATGGACAAGCACGTCCGTGACACGCTTATTGGTCTCTGCAACTTTTTCGACGTCATCTCTCGAAAGTCGATCAGTGTGAAGCAGCTCCGAAGGATACAGGAAGAGATCGTTGTGATACTGAATGAGCTTGAGATGTACTTCCCGCCCGCGTTCTTTGACGTGATGGTGCATCTGTGTGTCCATATTGTGGATGACATAATAGACCTGGGGCCATCATTCCTGCACAACATGATGCCATTTGAGAGGATGAATGGGATCATCAAAGGATTCGTTCGTAACATGTCCCGTCCGGATGGAAGCATCGTCCAGGGCTATTTGGCACAAGAGTGCATCTCTTTCTTTGAGAATTTTCTATATGGCGCAGACCAGCTGCCTGGTGTTAGTGTTGGTTTGCCCGTTAACAAGCACGATGGGAGGCTCGAAGGAGATGGTCACTGCAACGGTCGCAGGGAACTGCACATGGCATACTCAGATCGATGCAGTGACTTTGACAGAGCAAACTTGGTAGTGCTACAACACCTAGACGAGGTAGATCCTTTCGTGGCACTGCACAAAGAAATTATCGCAAAGAAGTATCGTGACCGGGGGGTATGCAGGACGAACACTGAAGTTACTAGAGAGCACAACTCCACTTCCCTGCATTGGTTCAAAGAGCATATTATTGCTAATCCCCCGGAGGAGGACTCTAAGGTCGGATTGCTCATATACGCCTTAGCACATGGCCCCTCGGCCAACCTCGTAACCTATCAGGCATATGATATCAATAGATACACGTTCTACACAGAGGCCAAAGATATGGACAGTGATGATCAGAACTCAGGGGTGACGATGGAATGCATGACCGGCAGTGACAACGGCGCAACTGAACCATTTTATGGAAGGGTCGAGGAGATCTGGGAGCTTGACTACTCTGGACTGCACAACACGACGATGTTCCGTGTCAGATGGGCAAAGAATGTCGAAAGAGAAAACCGGATTTTCACTACCATGAGTATACCCGACGCCAAGAGTGCTACCATGAACGCTATCGCAAAAAACGAGCCATGGGTACACACTAAGCACGTGACACAATGCTTCTTCATAACCGACCCATGCAATGCTAGTTGTGTTGTCGTGAGGAGAGGCAAAAGGAACATCATTGGAATGGATGGAGTCGCCAACGAGGAAGACTATGATCAGTACGGCAACCCAATGAGGGAAGATGACGATGATGATGAAGTATACGTCAAAAGAAGAATCAATACTACATTACCTAAGAAAAATCGTACTCCATGGAAAAGGCAAAGTCACAATGAGGGGCTCAATTATTCTTCGACGAACAAGAAGGGAAAGAAGCTGACTCAAAAACAAAAACATCAGCGCTGAGGAACCATTTGTTATCGGTCAAATGATGTAATATATATATATATATATATATATGTTCCTATTTTGTATACACACTTAGCCATTATTATGCATGGGTCCAATGATGTAATATATATGTTCCTATTTTGCATACATATTTAACCATCAAATGATGCAATATATATCGCCCTCCCTTCGTTCACTGCTCTCGGGAAATAAAAGTGGGAGAAAATAAAGGATAAGGAAAAGGAAAAATGGCAGTAGTAGTAGCGCATTTCAAATAAACCGCTACAGCTACTGAAGGTAGTAGCCGTGCATTTTGTCCAAACGCGCTGCTGCTACATCCACTTAACCCAAAATTCTCACTATCCCTGCTTCATCCCGCCTTTTCTCCCCAAATCCCCACTCTCTCTTCCCCCGACACTCGCCCCTAACCCTGGCGCCGGCGCTCGCCTCTGACCCCGGCGCTCGCCCCCGAC
>NC_057798.1:226997018-227070434 GCF_018294505.1 Triticum aestivum
GACCCAGGCGCTCGCCCCCGACCCCGGTGCGCTCGCCCCCGACCCGTCGCCCCTCGCCTCCCTCCTCTGCTTCCTCCCCTCCCAACTTCGGTCGTCGTCGGGCCTGCCTCCTCGCCCCTGCACCCTCTGTAAACCCCCCTCTCTCTCTCTGCTAGGGTTCTTCGGTTAATTTACTTAGGTTTTAGTTAGGGCAATCTATTAATTAGGTTATCTATTTAGTTATGAATTTAGCTAGGTTTCAAAATTAGCTGAATTTATATGCAAATTTGAACTGGACATGTGATATGAGGATATGTCATGTTTTGGACATGTCATGTTTGGAAATGATCCGAGTGGCCTATGTTACGCCAGAATGTTGATTCATTTCCGTTCCGGTGAATTTCACGTGCTCGATATGTCCATTTTTTAGCAAAGGTCATGCCGAAATTTCCCGTGAATAGAGGCATGATTTGTGCTACATAGTTGGCATATCGAGTGCTGGCACATAGATTTCTTTTTATGTCATTTCTCATTTATTCATACTTTTAGAAATAAATGAGGACACTTAATCATAGGAAACATGTTGAACAACGAAGAAACTGGGCCTTCTGACCAAGATGCAGACGAGATGGATTATGAGGGTGAACAAGAGTACCTCGACTATTTGACTGCTAAGCAAGGTTTGCAGGTCGGCCTCGTTGATGGTACTGACACCGACATCGACACCAACGGTGCCGACACTGATGGCGGCGCCGAGACCGGTGGGGAAGGTACTGGCGGGGAAGATACCGGCGGGGATGGTACCGGCCCCGATGCCACTACCGAAAAGAGGAAGCATAAGAAGCAGAGGATACGAAAACCTAACAAACTAGGGATTGGACGACTTGTGATCACATAGATGGCACCTGGCAAGTTTGAGCCGTTAGAGCCGTAAGAACCTCGCAAGTGCTATGGGAACCAAGTAGGATGCATCCTATGGGAATGCGCGAGCATCAACGATGATGACTTAAGGAGTAAAGAACATTTGACGCAGTTGCTCCTAACGAAGTTGCACAAGAGATTCAAGTTCCCCGACCGGGATGATAACGTAGAACAACCGTGGGATGATCCGAAGATGAAAAAGATTAACAATCACGCCATGGGCATGTTCATCAATGATTTGGCCTCCTAGAAAGGGAGGGTGAAACGAGCTATTGAGGCTAATGAACCCCTGTCCAAGATTCTGGAGGAAAATCCGACACTTACGGAAGAGGAGTTCGAAAATTTCAAGGACACTTGCGCTATCGAGGCAGCCAAGGCTAAGGCTGCGAAATTCAAGAGCCTTCAGCAAAGGAACGGGGAAGCATTGCCTCGGAAGCCATGGCTACCTCGGTAAAAGGCCCATATGGGATAAGGAGGACGCGGAACATGAAGCCGCGGGTCTCCCAGACCCCTTCGCGAAGTTCACCAACCCCTTGGAGCGTGACTTCATCAGGGCCTGCTACAAGTGGGACAAGGAGAAAAAGGTTTTTTACACGGACAAGATCACAAGGAAATTGATTAGACTACTGGAGAAGCAACACCAGCTTGCAGCCGAAAGCCCTACTTCTCCGATGAGGCCCAAGTGGGACACCCCTCTCAACCGGGCCTTGAACGATCTTAAGGGACTCCCTTTGGGCCAGCGGCCGCAATATGGTCGTGTGCACGGCGCTGGAGACGGCGCCTCGTGGAAGGTGTTTTACAACAAGGGCCTGGAGGCCAAGAAGCATAAAAGAAGTTTAGTCAGGCGGACATCAACGCGAAGGTGAAGCTTGCGGTCGAGAAAAAAGCAGCTGAGGACACGAAAAAAGCAGCCGAGGACAAATATGAGTTGCTACAGCAGGAAGTCAATGCAGCTGTAACTGCGTGCAGAAATGATTTCGCTACTAACTTGGTTATAGTTATCATCAACTGGACGAAGGAAAATCCAGACAAGACGGCACATGATTTCCCGTTGCCCAGTTTCGTCGGGAGCAACTCCATGAACAACAACACCATCGCACCATCACTTGCTCACGCAACCGGGCCTCCTCTCGCAGCCGCTCCCGCTCATAGCAGCCCGTCCTCAGTCTCAGGCGCGCTAGGTGGGCCTTCGTCTTTGGCTGAGCTCGACGTCGTCACGGTAATTACCTGTCGCACCAACATATATATATATATATATAATATTCCATTTTTGTTGCCTTTCGGTTGTTTTACGCCATAGACATATGTGTTTGCAGGAGAAAGAAACCCCGTGCACCATACTCTACTTGATCAAAGGCCAGAAGGTGGACGTGGGAAAGGGGATGATAATGGACCCCTCGCAACCCACGTTCCACAACCAGCCGATCCCCGCTGGGCACTTCAGGGTTAGCTTGACCAGTGTGAAATCGGGGCACGAGGATTTGCCTCCTCCAGTACAGCATGTGGGAGCGGACGACGAGACCCCGCCGCGGATTGGAAGCTGCAAGGGTTGGGTGCTGCTAAGGCCGAATAAATTCATTTGGAGCCGGCCGACAGCACACCAATAACCACACATCAACAAGCATGTGCGGAGACCACCACCCCGCCTACGCATTTACCAGCTCCTATAGTGCCGGGTGAGAGCGGCGGACGACATGATGAAGGGGGTGCAATAGTACTGGCTGATGTAATTTCTTCTGTAGAACAGTGAATGGATGATGAGACGGAGGTCGACCCTATGGATTTCCTCAATACAAACGCATATGACTGTGACATAGATATGATGAGTCAACCATATGACGAATCAGGCTATCTGCTTGCTAATGAGGATATGGATGATATGCCCGGGCAGGGTCGTAGCAAGGATTCCAAAAAGTCTCTCTTCATGAAATCCTCACAGGACACGCCTGAAGATGCCGCCTCAACACAGGCTCAACTAGCCGGGCGCGAGGGTCGTACAGTACTTAGCCCGGGAACACTGGGGCAGGGGTTAAGGAAGGGTCTGGAAGGTGTGCCCAACAAAAAGGAGAGGAAGATATCGGGGAAGATAACTGCCTCCAAACAAGCCAGAGCACATAGCAGCCAGATGATGCATTCTGAAGAGCGTGTACCCGTGAAAGGTGCGGTCATGTTCCATCTCACGGGCGAGCCGATGCTACCGCCGAAACCGCTGGAGGCACTATCAGGGGATCTCAGGAGACTGCACGACCATGTGCTGTCGACTGAGAAAAGCCTACTAGCCTCAAAGGATCCAGGATATCCGACATACGTGGCTCGTGTGCCTGAGGGGAAGTGCTACGTCGACACACGGCCCGCGGAGGTGTTCTTCCTGCGGTTTGACCATATCTTTGAGATGTTTCTAACAAGGCGGCTCGATTTTACAATCGTCCGCCTTTTTGCACTACATATGAGCTCCGTCATGAAGAGTGAAGAAGTCTCGCAAATCAGTGTGGCCGATCCGTACTACATGCACGAGTCTTTCTTGAGTCTCGGCGAGTTTAAGCGTGAAACTGCTAGGGAGTACCTCCAAAACTTCATGGTACAGAATAAGGACCAGGAAATTGTCCTCGTGCCTTATCATCCAAAGTAAGTTAGTTCCGGACAACCCTTTCATACATTTCAATCATTCCTTCTCTCTCATATGGGGAATAATTTGAGGTGTCTTTTCCCCGCAGCAACGGGCGCGCCGTCCTTATCGTTCTTTACCCGCAAGTCTCCCACGCCGTGTATTTTGACCCTTCCAGAGACTACGAGAAAAAAGACTACACCCACATAATGAATATTCTAGATGATGCTCTCCAAGGCTTCAGCTTTAGAGGTGGCCACATGCAGATCAAGGAACAAAGGAACAAGAAGATGGGTTTCGCGCATAAAACTAACTTCTCCTGCATCCATGTCCCAAAACCAAGAAAGAAGGATGGATTCTACATCGTCCATCTCAAGATTCAGTTCAACACGGATCACCAAAAGCTTCGCATTAACAGCAAAAATGACGATCATATCCACAAGTGGCTAGAATCTCATGGAGAAGCGGATTATAAACTTAGAGATGACTTCTTTCGCATCCAAAGCGACATTGCAACGATCATCATGAAAGAAGTCGTTGTAGGTGTACTAGAGTAGGGGTCCCCTAGTATCCCGAACTTGTGCACGGGCAGTCGCAGCACCCCGCGGCAAGGCTTGCCGGGTTACCGCCAAGGTCCTCCGTGGTTCCTTTGGAGCCATTCAAGAACAAAGTATTCAAGCCAAGGAGACAAGACCCCGGCAAGAGGAGCTTGCCGGGAAGGCCAACCGAGGCATCTCAAGGAACTTGCCGCGACGCGCCACGCGTCCCGGCGAGGCCCGGTGAGCGACAAGCTTCTGGACGTGTCAAGACAACGACCGCGGCAAGGCACTTGCCGCGGCAAGCTACCACTCTGTACCCGCGCTCCAGCACATCCACCAACGTGTCGCCCTGGGACCTTTCCAGGCGCACGTGGCAAGAGGCTGTGCAGCCAGCGGTGCACGTTGGCAAGCAGCGCTGACAAGATTGCCATCGTGGCAAGCGGTGGCGTCCCTGACGGTCCCTTTTTGCACTATTTGTGCGACGCAGACGGGCATTTAATGCCTTTGTCCCCTGCCGTCAGAGTTAGGTATGATACACTGTGCAGGTAGTTGTACCAACCGTAATTCCTTTCCATTTTTACCCTTGTCTACGTTGCCACCTGTCGGTGACCCCTTGAGCATATAAAAGGAGGCCCATGCGCAACGTAGAGGGGGGTTGGAAGGCAGAAAACACTCACGCTCGGTCTCGTTAGCAGCTAGTGTGTACTGTAACACTCAACGCTCCCGAGCAAGAACTCAATACACTCAGACATGCAGCAGTAGGAGTATTATCTCTTCGGAGAGCTAACAAGCTGGGTAAACTGCTCGTGTGTTTCGCCTCGATCCGCTCTTCGCGCGACCTCCGCCCCCCGCCGAACAGAAAGTGGCTCGGTTCGCTGGTCCCATAGGTGTTCGTGGATCAGTTTCCCCCGACATCTTTGGCGCGCCAGGTAGGGGGCGTCGAGGCTGTGTGAACCTGATCCGGCGTTCGCACGAGCTAGATCTTCATCTTCTTCATCGACATGCCACCGAAGAAGAAGACTTCGGAGGTGGCTGCTCCGTCCGCGTCAATCCCACCACCACCGGAGCAAACGTGTGGTGGGGTAGACGCCGGTGGAAGAACGGGCATCGACGAGGGAGCTCACGGTGCTGCCAGGTCCAAGGACAAGGCTGCGCAGACCTCGACGTCCGTACATGCACCGCGCCCATCTCAGGAGGCGCGGGACTGACAGCGTCATGGTACTCGTGGTACCATACGTTCGTTGGACCAAGATCGAGCCAGTGGATCTCGGGGTGCTCAAGACCAGCATGCACGCCAACATGCTGGCACGAGCAAGACATGGTCGCCTGGACGGGATACTGCTCCTTCTAACATAGTTAGAAGTCCGAGCATATCCCGCTCCTCGCACCGTTCGCCACTACCACCCACCACTTCATCAGAAGCTTTGGCACAAGCTCAACTGCTCCTGGATTACCCTCCAACGGCAGACAAGATCGACGAATGGAGGGCCACCATTCAGAGTCTCATTGGCTTCGCCAATGGCGACACCCCACGGCAGCCGAGTACATCGCAGCCACGGCAAGATTGCCAGGCACGAGCCGATGGCGACAAAGCCGGTGGGGGCGCAACCACCATGCACTCTCCACCCCGAAGGCCAAGATCGCCGACTTGCCGGATCTACCTCGACAGCGACTCCACCGCATCATCAGATCCACGAGCTCATCGCGATCAGCGCCAAGTTCTTCACGAACGACAGCAAGAAGACGCTCGTACTCGCATCGAGCGCTGAAGAGAAGTGCGGCGTCAATCGGACCAGCGCGCTGGGCCCTCTGTCGACATGCATGCACCAGGGGAACCAGGCGACTTGCCGTACGCTGTAGGTTACCCTGCGTTCACTCATGAGCTGCGGCAAGTCCAGTGGCCGAGCACGAAGAATTTCAAGCCAGATGTACCAGAGAAGTACGACGGCAAGTTGCATCCGTCGGAGTTCCTCAACATCTACACCATTGCGGTGCAAGCTGCCGGGGGGCGGGACGACAAGATCCTTGCCAACTACTTCCCGCTGGTACTCAAGCCCAATGCCAGGTCCTTGCTCATGCACTTGCCGAATAACTCCATATCCTCCTGGGCAGACCTATGCCATCAGTTTGTCGGCGCCTTTACAGGCGGCCACAAACCTCATGGCCAAGAGAGCGACCTTCATCTGCTCGCCCAGAAGGAAGGAGAGCCCCTGCGCAAGTACATTCAGAGATTCAGCCGTGCACAGCACAACATCCCAGATGTCCACCCAGCCGCGGTCATCAGCGCGTTCCATCAGAACGTGCGAAACCGCAGAATGCGGGAGGAGATGGCGATGTGCAAGATCAGAGACGTCAGTGAGCTATATGCCCTGGCCGACAAGCATGCACGTGCCGAGGAAGGGAGGAAACTCCCCGGAGAGAATACAGAAGCAGGAGGATCTGATAGCAAGGATGCTGTCCCGGCAAAGAAAAACCGGTGGCGGAACAACAGGAAGAAGAAAGGCAAAGATGTGCTAGTCGTTGAGCAGTCCGGCAACGGAGGTGGCGCCAAGAAGGCCAAAGCTGGTAGCTCCGACAAGGAGATTGCCACATGCACCAACTGCCAGGCTGTGGCGGTCGCCAACAAGCAGGACGGTACCAACAAGCAGTACTGCAAGATCCACCGCACCAAGGGCCATGACCTCCAGAGCTGCAAGAAGGTCGAGCAGCTTGTCGAGCAGCAAAAGGCTGAATACGAGCGACGCGACAAGGAGAAAGCCCAAGAAGGTACCGAAGGATCCAGCAAGAAACGCCCCGGCCGAGGAGGACGCCGCGGCAAGGCCAAGCAGTGGCAAGGAGACAGACCTCCCCACGGCCGCGACAAGGATGAAGACGACGACGACGATGAAGATATGGATGATGACGGGACCAATGACCAGGAGTTCCAGAAAGCCACAGAGGTCCTGTGCGTTGACGGTGGTGCTTCTCTGCATACTTCACACCGCCAGCTCAAGCAGTGGGTGCGGGAAGTCAATGCGGTAGAACCACCCGTCGAGTCACGCAAGCCTCTGAAATGGTCCAGCACGCCTATCATCTTTGATATTGAGGACCACCCTGATCGCATAACTGCGGTCGGGTGCTTGCCGATGTTGGTTTCACCAACTATCTGCAACCTCAAGGTCACTAAGATGCTAGTTGACGGCGGGGCCGGCTTGAACCTTATCTCCTCCGCGGTACTCCAGAAACTCCAGATCCCTGATAGTGAGCTCGAAGAGACGGACACATTCCAAGGAATCAATCCGGGAAGGAGCAAGCCGAAGGGAAAGATCACGTTGCTGGTGACATTTGGCAGCGAGTTGAAATTCAGAACTGAGAAGGTCACTTTTGACGTTGCTGACTTTCCATTGCCTTACAATTGGATACTCGGCCGTCCAGCACTCGCCAAATTCATGGCAGCCTCTCACTATGCATACAACATGCTGAAGATGCCAGGCCCGATAAGTGTCATCTCTGTCCCTAGCGACAAGAAGGATGCTCTTATCTGCGCGGACAAGATCTACCGAGAAGCAGCAGCCGCAACAGATCGCAAGTCACTTGCCACTGAAGCTCCCGGGGGAAAGAAGAAGACCATGTCCGGCAAGAGTTCGGATGCCCACTCCGGCAAGCGCACCTCTTCGGAGTGTTGCGCTACCGTCGAGGACACACCATCAAGCTCCACCGGCAAGCATAAGAAGACAATGGCAACTCCGCCAGAGACCAAGAAGGTGTCCGCCAAGGAGGACGACACTGGTGGTACCTTCACCACCAGTGCCACTCTCGACCCTAAATAGGAAAGCGCGCTCGTTGCTTTCCTGCGGGCGAACGTCGACGTGTTTGCGTGGCAACCGTCTGACATCCCCGGTGTTCCCAGGAAAGTAATCGAGCACCATCTTGCCGTCTGTCCTCATGCGCGTCCCGTCAAGCAGAAGGTCAGGAAGCAAGCAGTGGAGCGGCAAGAATTCATCGCAGAAGAAATCAAGAAATTGGAAGCAGTAGGCCTTGTCAGAGGATTGCTCCATCCTACGTGGTTGGCCAATCCTGTGGTCGTGCGCAAGGCAAACGGGAAATGGATGCTTTGTATCGACTTTACCGATGTCAATAAAGCTTGTCCCAAAGACCCATTTCCCTTACCGCGCATTGACCAGATTGTTGACTCCACGGCTGGATGTGACTTGCTTTCATATCTTGACGCATACTCAGGATACCATCAGATCTTCATGGCAGAAGAGGATGAGGAGAAGACCGCATTCATCACTCCATGTGGCACATACTATTTCATATGGATGCCTTTCGGTTTAAAGAATGCTGGTTCAACATTTGCAAGGGTAGTCCATGACGCTTTTGAGCCACAAATGCACAGAAATGTGGAAGCCTACATGGATGACATAGTGGTCAAGAGCAAGGACAAGGCAACTCTGATTCAGGATTTAGACGAAACCTTTGCAAATCTGCGCAAGATCAACCTCAAGCTTAACCCCGAGAAGTGTGTGTTTGGAGTCCCCTCCGGCAAGCTTCTCGGGTTCTTCGTGTCTCAGCGGGGAATTGAAGCCAATCCCGACAAGATCAAGGCCATTGAGCAGATTGAAGCACCAAAGCGCGTCAAGGATGTACGAAGACTTGCCGGTTGCGTGGCGGCTCTTAGTAGGTTTATCTCTAGGTCTGCTGAGCGCTCCCTGCCATTTTTCAAAATATTGAAAAAGGCAGGTCCAATGAAATGGACTCCGGAAGCGGAGGCTGCAATGCAAGACTTGAAGAGATACCTGTCCTCCACTCCAACATTTGTCGCACCTAAGCCACAAGAGAAGTTGCTGCTCTATATAGCGGCAACCAATCAAGTGGTTAGTGCTGCGTTAGTAGCGGAGAGGGAGGCGGATGATGAGCCAGCAACCACGGCAGATGCATCCAGCGACAAGCAGGGGGCTCCGCCGACAAGCTCTGGTCCTGACAAAGATGGATCTGCGCAGGCGCGTGAGGAGATACAGAAGAGAATGGTGCAGCGCCCAGTTTACTTTGTCAGTTCCCTTCTGCAGGGGGCTAGGTCGAGGTATTCTGGTGTGCAGAAATTGCTTTTCGGCCTTCTCATGGCCTCGAGAAAGCTGCACCATTACTTCCAAGCACATGAGATCACAGTTGTCACTCGTTTTCCGCTGAAGAGGATACTGCAGAATCCAGAAGCAACAGGCAGGATTGTCGAGTGGGCACTGAACTGTCAAGCTTTGGCCTCAAGTTTGAGAGCACTTCAACTATCCAAAGCAGAGCATTGGCAGAATTCATAGCAGAATGGACGCCAACACCAGATGAAGAAATTCCAGAAACGAGCATCTCCGTCAAGGAAGCGAGCAAAGAGTGGCTGATGTACTTTGATGGTGCCTTCTCGCTGCAAGGCACCGGTGCAGGCGTGCTACTTGTTGCGCCCACCGGAGAGAACCTCAAGTACGTAGTCCAGATGCACTTTCCCAAGGAGCAAGCAACAAACAATACCGCAGAGTATGAAGGATTGCTTGCCGGTCTCAGGATCACAGCAGACCTTGGGATCAAGAAGCTCATTGTCAGGGGTGACTCGTAGCTTGTCGTTCGCCAAGTGAACAAGAATTATCAGAGTCCGTTGATGGAAGCTTACGTTGATGAAGTGAGAACGTTGGAAGAGCACTTTGACGGCCTACAGATGGAACATGTTCCAAGAGCTCAGAACGACATTGCCGATGGCCCGTCGAAGTGCACCGCACTTAAGTTACTTGTGGAACCAGGGATCTTTGTGCTCAAACTGACTCAACCGTCTGTAACGCCATCAACTGGACAGAGCAAGAAGAGGAAGTTGATTTCTGGTGACTATTTTCCGGCAGAGCTCCCCGAAGCCGCCGCCAAGAAGGTCCCCAAGATCAACACCAAGAGTGCTGAGGAGCAGTCTGCTCCGGCAAGCCCTAGGGTTTGTCCCGTTGAAGTAGACGCTCCCAACAAGTTTTGCTCCGGCAAGCTTGCCGGGGAACGTCAAGCTCCGGCTAAGCCGCAGGTTCTCGCCATAGAAGCGGATGTTCCCGCACCAGCAGATGTGCCTTTAGTCCTTGTTGTCGAGCCGCAAGCTCCAGCATGGGCACAGCAGGTTGTCCGTTTCCTTCAGGCAGGAGAACTTCCCGAAGAGCAAGAAGAAGCGGAAAGAGTAGCCCAGCAGTCAAGTATGTACCAGTTTGTCGACAACACACTGTACAGAAGAAGACTCAACGGTGTGAAATTGAAGTGTATTCACCGGGAAGATGGACAAAAGCTGTTGGCAGAGATGCATGGAGGCATATGTGGTCACCACATTGGCGCAAGAGCGCTTGTCGGCAAAGCATTCCGGGAAGGTTTCTTTTGGCCGACAGCCCTCCAGGATGCAACTGCACAAGTAACCAAGTGTGAAGCGTGCTAGTTCCATTCCAAGCAGATACACCAGCCAGCTCAAGCTCTCCAGACGATTCCTTTATCCTGGCCATTTTCGGTCTGGGGGCTCGACATCCTCGGCCCCTTTCCCCGAGCTGTCGGGGGCTTTGAGTACTTGTACGTTGCAATCGACAAGTTCACAAAGTGGCCGGAAGTGGAAGCAGTGAGGAAGGTGACAGCACAGTCAGCAGTCAAGTTCTTCAGGTCAATTGTTTGCCGCTTTGGGATCCCTAACAGGATCATCACCGACAACGGCACGCAATTCACGAGCCGCACCTTCATGCAGTACGTCCAAGATCTTGGCGCCAAGGTCTGCTTCGCTTCTGTTGCTCATCCGAGAAGCAACGGTCAAGCAGAGAGGGAAAATGCTGAAGTGCTGCGCGGGCTCAAGACCAGGACTTTCGACAGGCTGCGCAAGTGCGGAAAGAACTGGATTGAGGAGCTGCCCGTGGTTCTTTGGTCGATCAGGACGACGCCAAATCGAGCCACTGGCCAGACACCTTTCGCTCTAGTCTATGGAGCAGAGGTAGTTCTCCCCACGGAACTCGTATACAGGTCACCCCGAGTGCTCGCTTACGATGAGCTTGAGCAAGAGCAGCTGCGACAAGATGACGCGCTGCTCCTTGAGGAAGACTGTCTTCAGGCTGCTGTATGAGCTGCTCGCTACCAGCAAGCTTTGCGTCGCTACCATAGCCGCAAAGTTAATGCCAGAAGTCTTGAGGAAGGCGACCTTGTTCTTCGGCGCGTTCAGTCTGCCAAGAATTCCAACAAGTTGATGCCGAAGTGGGAAGGCCCTTACCGGGTGAAACGAGTCACTAGGCCTGGCGCTGTCCGCCTTAAGACCGAAGATGGCATTCCGGTGAGCAACTCCTGGAACATTGAGCATCTTCGTAAGTTTTACCCATAAGGTGCGGTTGCCAGAACCTGTTCCGGCAACCACCTTTTGTACAAGTCTTGCCGCTGTTGCATGTAATCCTTTGTACAAAGCCAGGCGCAGACCCCGTGCATAAGTAAAGCTCATGTGCTCCACATATCTTGTCAATATTCATGCTTTCTATTTTTTGCATGTGTTATCTGACACTTTGTGCAGCGCCTACCCCCGCTAAGCAATAACGAGCCATAAGGCTCCATATCTTTATTTTCTCTTCTTTCTCTTTCTCAAAGAAAGAAAGGTTCCCTCGCCCACAAGTTTGCCGGGGGGAAAGGAGAAGATAATGGTGTGGACCAGGCGTCGTTCAAGAAAGTTTCGCTTTACCAGGAAGCAAACGACAGAAAAGCTAAGTTGCCAAAGTTTGAGCAATCAGTTTTAAATTTTTTTAAGTTATCTTCCTCGAACAACCGTGCTTTGTATGGAAAACCTGTGCGCGGAGGAACCAACTCGTAGCTAGTTGCGCCCTTACTTTGTTTCGAGTCCGCTCAACAACTTAAGTGAGCTGCGACTAGTTGCGACAAGGTTTCCTGTCGGTAGCGGCACCGCCAGCAGGCTGCTGACGTCCCGCACTCAGCGCTCGCGGCTAAGGCGCCTGCACCGGCAAGTTCCCTAAAAGCGTAGGGCAAAAACATACAAAGGAAGGAATCAAGTAAAGGAAATAACATAGCAATCGCTACCCAAAATAGAGTTATATTACAAGATAGCTCGTCGCAGCTCTAACAGATTGTTCCCATAACATGGCCAGCAGCGACAAGAAAAGGAGAAAACGGGCGGCCTAATCTACGCGATCGCCCTCAACCCTCTTGATCCCGCTCACCTTGTCCACAATGGGTGCGACAAGAGCCTTGAGCGCTTCCAGATCAGCATCCGGCGGCAAGGTCCTGAGGACGTTGGTGAGGTTGAGGCCTGGGTTGCGGAAGGCCACCTTCACCAGCACCTTTTGAAGAGCTCCCGCGCAGATCTTGCACGACTCGTTGGCCAGCTGCTTTGGGATCTTCTCCCGGAGTCTCTGGAGGGCCGTCGCCACGCCTTTGAAGAACAAGGTGAGCTTGGCGCTGGGTTGGAGGTTCTCATCGGAGGGATACCCGAGATCCTCCATCCCCAGCTGTGCCAGCTCCCTGTCGATGGCTGCGGCAACATCCACAAGACCCTCTGTCCAGTGCTCCACGTTCTCCCTAAAAGTGTCCTGGGTGGCAGCAGCCCTCGCCAGCAGTGCCTCGTCGGCATTGATCTTCTCCTTCAAGGCCACCTCCTGCTCCCTGGCGCCGTCCAGCGTCTTGGTCAAAGTAGTCATCTTCAACTCAAGATCCGTGTTGGAGTCCTTGGCGGCGCTAAGCTCCTTGCCCTTCTCGACGAGACTACCCTGCAGCTCGCCAAGGGTGTAGGCGTCCTTCTCACGCTCACGCTTGAGCGCGGCAAGCTCTTGACCGCTCGCCTTGAGATCGGCCTCCAGCTGCGCCACCTTCGTCTCCAGCTCCTTCTTGGCGACCTCGGAAGCTGCGGTAGCATCCTCTGCTTCCTTGAGAGCCCCGCCGAATGTTTGCTCGCGCGCAGCAAGCTCCTCCTCGTGGCTGTCAAGGTTGACCTTCCGCTGCGCCAACTCGCCCTCCCGCGCAGACAGCTCCTCGGCGGCAAGACGCTGTTGCTCTTCAACTTCAGCCCTCTCGAGGAGGAAGGCTTTCCGCTCCTCGGCGAGTTGTCCCCGCTTCTCTTCCAGAGATCGGAGAGATTCTTGGTTGAGAACCCGGAGCTCCTCCGCGCGCTTCTCGATGTCCACTCCCGCCTTCGCGGCAAGCACTTCTCGGGATTCCAGCTTGGCCTGCCGAGCGCGATAGAGCGACACCAGCTTCCGCAGCAGCCGCTCCTCCTCAGACTCGCCGCTGCTGCTGCTCGGCGCATCAACCAGCGTCAGCCCAGCGGAGGCGAGCACCTCTCCATCCAAGATTTCTCCTTCGACCGGCGCCCTGGAGCTTGACGCCCAGGGGGCTTGATGAAGATGCCATCGCCGGCCTTCAAATAGGCGCCGGGCTGGGGCTCTTCGGAGCCTAACGCTGCGGCAGCGGCGGAGGTATCGGCGGTCGGTGTAGCGCCTGGCGCTCCTGTGGCCTCAGGGCCGTCAGTGCGATCGCCAGACCCCTCGCCAGCTTTTGCAGTGGCAGCTTTGGCGGCCTCTTCGCCGGCAGGATCATCATCGCCAGCTGCTTCTTCGGTGGTAGCGGCGTCGTCGGTATTGCCGCGCGCGTTCTCCTCGCCGGCGACCTCGGTCTCCATCGGCTCCGTGGCAGAGGGATCTGACGGCCGGAAAAGGGAGAAAAGTCAAGCAAATATCCAAAAAGAAAATCAGAAGAAGAAGAACCCAAGGGAATTTTTCAAGCAAGAGGATTACCTGTACTAGGTTCTACAGTCGTGGTCTCCGCCACCGGGGGGTCACTGGTGCTGTCCCTTGCCGGAGAACTCTCCCTTGCCAGAGACTTCTCCCTTGCCGGAGAACACTCCCTTGCTGGGGAACCCTCTCTTGTCGGTGTAGTCGAAGCAGATGGCATGTCGGGGGCGGCTTCCGGGTGCTCCTGGTGAGGCTGCTCTGCTCCTACACAAACCAATAGTCAGATGTCAGCAAAGAAAGAGCACCCATGCGCGCCTAACAGCGGGAAGTAAACCATATACTTACGATGGGGGCTGCGCTGGGGGATGCTTTGGGGAATAGTTGCTGGGTCCGGCAAGGTGGTCTCGGACCCACCACCCGCTGTCGCGGTGGGTTCATCCTCGATGACAATCACCGGGACCTTGGCTCTCTTCGCCGCTCTCTGGGCCAGAGACCTGAAAAGGAATGGGTTCGGAGTAAAGCAAATCAGATACAAGACAAAACATCAAGAATTGAAGAACTACAAGTACAACAAAGAATCTTACTCTTCTTCTTCCTCGTCGGAGCTGAGCGCGGAGAGGTCGAAGTCCGGCTCACCTCCGGCGCGACGAGGCGGAGGAGTAGGTTCCCTTAGCCGCTTGGCGGGTGCAGTGGCGGTGGTCTGAGACGACCCAGCTCCGGCCGCCGCCGCGGCATGAGGAGCCGCAGGAGCAGAAGCGGTGGTCCGGGAGGACCCCGCTCCAGTTGCCGCAGCGGCGTGAGGTGCTCCCGCGGCAACAGTGCTTGCCACGGTGGAGCGTGTCGCGTGGCGCAGCGGCTGTTGACTCGTCTACCGCCCCGCTACGTCCCCGGCCTTGCGGAGACGCCTTCTTGGTGGAGCTGGGGGCTCTGCTTGCGGCGAGCTGTCTGAAGATGAGGAGGAAGAGGAGTTGGTCTTCAGCGAGCCGCTCACACCCTCGGCGGGCTCGCTCGACTCGACTTCAGGCCCGGCAAGCTCTCCCTCGCCGGCAAGCTCTCCCTCGCCGGCAAGTTCCTCTCGCTCGGCAAGGCTTGCCGCCTCTGCTGCCTCTGCCTCCTCCACGGTGAATCCAAACTCGCCCGCGGCAGCGGCTGCCGCCGCCTCTTCCAGCCTAGTGGCGATGCGCTGCATCTCCGCATCGATGGTGTCGCGAGTAAGGCTTTTCTGTTCATCGGAGCGAACCGGCACTTCTACCAAGCCGTCAAAGAACTCCTGGACGACGTCGTCTGCAGGCTCTTGCCAAGTTGGGACAATTCCATGCGAATCGCACAACGGCATCATTGCACGGATGCGGTCTAGCAAGGAGTTGTTGCATAGCGGAACGACACCCTTCGGCAACCTGAACATTTCGAGATGTTGAGGGTCGTGCTTGAACAGTTCCTGGAGCATCGCTTCCAGTTCCAGGACGGTGAAGTTGAAGTTGAGGCCCGGGCGCAGCCTCATGATATCCGCCGCATTCTTGAACTCCCAGGCGGGTCTCCTCCTCTCCTGCAGAGGGGCGATGCGGCGGCGAAGAAAATCTACGCCAACGGCGCCTACGGTGAGCCCGGCAAGCATGAGGCGTAGGATCCGAGTGACGGCAATCTTCAGCCTATCGTCTTCCGGGGCCATGCTGCTCCAATCGTTGCCGCGCGCTACTGGGGCTTGGCGCAGGGCGGTAAATGGCTGCGGGTTCTCCTCGACAATCCAGCACCAGTTTGCTCTCCATTCCTCCCACTTGCCGCGGAGCTCTCCCTCCAGATAAGCTTCCTTCTTACCAGCTCTCGAGATCCAGGCGATTCCGCCGGATAAAGTCTCCCCTCTCTCAACTCGGGGCATAAAGAAGTGGCGAAAAAGAGCTACACTGGGATAGACTCCGACAAAGTATTCGCAGAGATGTGCAAAAACTGCCATGGTCAGAACGGCATTGGGGGTGAAGTCAAGGAGGCGGAACCCGTAGGTGTTCATAATGTCACAGAAAAATTAAGAGAAAGGCGGGCAGAGCCCGCAGTAGAAGAACAACGCGAAGAAGGGATATCCATTCGGAGCCCATTCCGAAGCGGCGGCTGAGAGTACCTTCGTGCGCGGATGCGCTCGCGTCTCCGTCGACCAGAAGAGGTAGTAATACTCCCTCAGCTCCTTCGCGGCGAGCTTGGGGGGGAAGGTTGCCTGCTCCTTTCGCAGCGCTGCGAGCCGCTGCGCCTCGGTCGACTTCACGCCCTTCCCCTTGTCGGCTTTCGGAGCCATGGCGGAGGTGGTGGGGGAGATCGACGGCGTTGGTGGTGCTGGTGGCGATGGGGGGCAGAGCGCTGCTCTCTTTCAGCTTTGGGAAGAAGGGGGAGAGCGGCGGAGGTTTTCTGAGATTGGAACAGCAACCGGCGAGATGGGAGAACTGCCCCTGTTTCCCCTGCTTATAAAGAGGGAGGGGGCGGACGTTCCGTCTTTCCGAATAAAGAAACCACCCACGATCTCTCCCACGACGCCGCATTCGACGCGTGCTGTTCGGGGAGGGCGTGGTGGATACGGAGTAAGATACGGCGTAACCCAGGCCGCGCGTGCCCGTGCCCTGTTTTGGGCCTGGCCCAATAGCGCTCGGAACCATGTGTGGCCCAGGCCCGGGGGCTCCTGTCGGTGTACTAGAGTAGGGGTCCCCTAGTATCCCGAACTTGTGCACGGGCAGTCGCAGCACCCCGCGGCAAGGCTTGCCGGGTGACCGCCAAGGTCCTCCGTGGTTCCTTTGGAGCCATTCAAGAACAAAGTATTCAAGCCAAGGAGACAAGACCCCGGCAAGAGGAGCTTGCCGGGAAGGCCAACCGAGGCATCTCAAGGAACTTGCCGCGATGCGCCACGCGTCCCGGCGAGGCCCGGTGAGCGACAAGCTTCCGGACGCGTCAAGACAACGACCGCGGCAAGGCGCTTGCCGCGGCAAGCTACCACTCTGTACCCGCGCTCCAGCACATCCACCAACGTGTCGCCCTGGGACCTTTCTAGGCGCACATGGCAAGAGGTTGTGCATCCAGCGGTGCGTGGTGGCAAGCAGCGCTGACAGGATTGCCATCATGGCAAGCGGTGGCGTCCCTGACGGTCCCTTTTTGCACTATTTGTGTGACGCAGACGGGCATTTAATGCCTTTGTCCCCTGTCGTCAGAGTTAGGTATGATACACTGTACACGTAGTTGTACCAACCGCAATTCCTTTCCATTTTTACCCTTGTCTACGTTGCCACCTGTCGGTGACCCCTTGAGCATATAAAAGGAGGCCCATGCGCAACGTAGAGGGGGGTTAGAAGGCAGAAAACACTCACGCTCGGTCTCGTTAGCAGCTAGTGTGTACTGTAACACTCAGCGCTCCCGAGCAAGAACTCAATACACTCAGACATGCAGCAGTAGGAGTATTATCTCTCCGGAGAGCTGCGAAGCTGGGTAAACTGCTCGTGTGCTTCGCCTCGATCCGCTCTTCGCGCGACCTCCGCCCCCCGCCGAACCGAAAGGGGCTCGGTCCGCCGGTCCCATAGGTGTTCGTGGATCAGTTTCCCCCGACAGTCGTCGATGAGAAGTGGATGTTCCACCATGGCCCTATATCGCGAGCTGACGTCCGAACTCGCATAGGCATGCAACGTCTAGACCTCACGCCCTTCAAGTTGCTAGGGTTCATCCTTGATGATATGGAAGGATGGAACTTCTAGTGATTTATGATGCCGATGATGATGATATGTGTCGGTTGAACTTGTATACTTTTTGTAGCGATGAAACTTTGTGATATCCATGGTCCCTACTGAACTTGCGTAACGCTACTTTGTTAGTTTGCGTACGATGACCTGCGTACCTCTAGTTAATTAATTTGCGTACTGTATGTTGCATCTAGTTTCTAACCCTTTCTTTTTCGGTGTTGCTCTAGTATATTTTGTTGCATATATATGATTGTACATCCTCTTCATGAACATGCATCTCTAACAGGTACCTAGTTTCTTAATGGTGAGATGGAATTGCTATGTCGTGTACAAAGGGAAGGTTCCGGGGGTGTAGAACGAGTGGCATGAGTGTCAGGCGCAAGTGAATGGGTTCACGGGCGCCAGCCATAAAGGCTTCAAAAGCAGACAAGAAGGAGAAGCTAGTTACTTGATATTCACGCTAGCGCGAGAGAGGACTCGTAACCGCCACCTCATGTACTGCATAGTTCCGCTCTCACTCATAATGATAGCTCTTCTTGCATATACCTTTGTTTAGATGGATGAGGTTGTTGTAGTTGCAAGTATTCGAGACTTGCATGTATCGCTATTTTCGAGATGATGACAAGATACCACTGTGTTGGATGATGATTATGATGAGACAATTTTTATGTACATGCTATGATTACATTTGTGGTCTCGCAGGCATTTGTATGTGTATCATGATGACGTTTCTATGTGCTAAAGATTCTTCTATAAAGCCTGTTCAAATACAAAACAAATATGCCAAAAAAACAAAAAACTACTTAAATTAGCAGTAGCGAGTGTATAAAAGTTAGCAGCAGCGCCGCTATAGCAGTAGCGCATCCAGGCAAAGCGCGCTAGAGATACTAGCAGTAGCGAGCTTCACCTAACAGCGCTGCTGCTACACTTGTGTAGCAGTAGCGCCGGTGAGCACGCGCTACTGCTATGTGTTAGCTGTAGCGCATATCCCCGCGCTACTGATACATCTAAAACCCGCGCTGCTGCTAGCCTTTTCCCTAGTAGTGCTCGTTCATCCTTTTCTCCCACAAGGTTTTGATGTTCCGTGCAATGCACGGGCATCTTGCTAGTAAGAGTAGAAATTAGACATATACCACTTCTCGAATCTTGAAACCAACAACATTCCTCCCTTATCTCATCAGAACCGCCAAAGGAATATATTTTGAGTGAAACATAATATATTTTTAGTGATATACGTATTTCAAAACTAGACTTTTTTTTCTATCAAATCGGTGAATATGTATTAATCTACTTTGATCATGTGGAAACGCATTGGTACATTGCTAGTAGTTATTATAATTTTTTGGACACCAGACAAACAGTGGAGTACACATACGAAGAGAAGAGGCACACGCACGCAGTCGGCCTCTCGCTGTCTTGCACACAACAAATAAACCCTAAAACCCTAGGTGTACGATTGCTGCATTTGCGGGTACCGGGTACGTGGTGGAGCACCTTTGTAGGAATAGTCAGCTCGCGTCATAATTTGATCCGTAGGAGTTGATGGTCGGGACCACAGGTGAACGACTTGGAGCGCGGTGGCTTGCCAGTTGCCACAGATCAAGTAGCCATGTTTAAAACATCATTTTTTAGCGGGGTTAAGAGTTCCGATTTTCAATGGCGCGTTATAAGTACTAAGTAGTTTTTAGAACGATTGGTATGGAGCAAAAATGGAATTCATAGTATTACGTACCTCCTTGGCGTATGGTTGTATGGGTTTATGTTGTGAGATGTTGAACCTGGTAGTTCTAGGGTAAATACTATGGTTTAGATTTAGATGCTGGTTTTCAGTAATGAAAATCGGAAGGGGTAGCCCTTCTTTGATTAAAAAAAACTACTACCTCCATTCTGGTTTACTAGTCCCCATCGTATTTTGGGTCAAAGTTTGTCCATGAATTTTACTTGTAAATGTGAATGGAAAATGAGATTTTGTTATACCCAAACAAAAAAGGACTGGAGGCAGTGATTGCTCTGGCACGGACGCGACCTCTCATAGCGCAGGCATTGAACCGGTGCACCGGCCAAGAGGGCCCCACTCGCTGTAGCCCCGGCTGAGCACGCCTCCTCGCCGCGTGCAACCAGCTTAAGAATGCCATGCCTGCCTTCATTGAATCCGCACGTGTGCCGGCAACACATCCTTCCGCGAGCCGGGAGGCATTTTAGAACACAAAAAGTGACTAAAATATAATTAATTTACGCATGGTCTTGACTTGTTGTGCTCGCACTGGTAGCAGGAACTAGTAAAGGTTTTTCTTTATTTATAACTCTCCTCAGATTTTTTTTGGCTTTGAAGTGAACCATGGTTGTGGACATTATGTATGAATGTGCACATATCTGTGAACATGAGTTTGATGTGGAAGTTGAACTTGGATGTCAAGCTTGCACGTTAACTATACCATGTCCAATGCTTCGTATGTTATTGTTTGGAAAGTAATTGCTGTTATTACATGACCCGAAAAAAAATATTTTGTGCCACATCAGTAGATGCACGGACATCACAATAGGCATGCTGACTGGATGAACATTTGAACCTAACTATTATGAAGGAAATTTTGTATTGACAACAGTTTTAGATAGCAGGAGACGCTTAGCCTGCTCTGCCTCTACTAGCTTATTTCTGGCTTCTTCCATCTCTTCTTTGGCTTGGGTGAAGAGAGCATCTGATTGCTTATTTCGCTTCTTCAGGAACTCAGCTACATTCTCAAGGGCTGCTGCATGCTTTCTTTCAGCCTTTACTAGAGCCACGAGGACACGAACAACTGACGACTCCACCTGGCTTGTGTGTAATCCAGCATCATCTGGGAATTTGCACCTTGTGTCTAATCCAGCATCATTAGGGAACTGGCACCTTGTGTGTAATCCAACCTCATTTTGGAAACATGATCTCGAGGTTGACCATACTTCCCGCCTCGTAGGAACTGCATCCTGACATGAAGTTACTTCTTTTTTATATCAATACTTAGAGCAACCCAGATCCATTTAGTAGAAGCCAGATAAATAGAACTTGGAGAAGTGAATTCAAAAGGAAAAAAATATAAAAACAGACTACAAGGTGAGAACACACACTTCCTTCATCAAGCTAAAAATGAAAGCATTACAATGATTAAGACTCTTCTTATTACACATCGAAGAACAGCAGGCTTAAGAGAAACAGAAACTACAACATATACACATCGAAGAACACGAGGCTAAACGAAAGTAATTGATAGGGTGTTACTTACCAAACCTCATTTTACAGGTTCGGTGCAGCTCCTCTTTAACTTGCCACGCTCCTTGAAGATGTCCCCAATATCCCGTGTTTGGTCTTCATTGCTCCTCTGCATGTTCGCACTCGTGGTTTTAAAATCTCAACATGGCATGAAAAATATACTACTAGTAATACTCGCGCATCTTGTGGGCAACATTAAAGCACTCGTCTGCCATGTTAGAGCATCTCCAACAGAATCGCAATGCGCGGCGCTTTAAAAAAGTGTTTACAGTGCTGAGATCGAGAAGTAGAGATAGAGAGTAGAGACTAGAGAGTAGAGTAGAGGATAGTTCTCAGCATAGATAGATAAAAAAAGATAATTCAACTACTCCTCGTCGTCCGACTCCTCCTCGATGGTGTCCTCCTCCGACGTCTGACTGTAGGCGTGAAGATACTGATCATCGTCGGATTCCCAGGGTGATTCTGCTCCTAGCCTCATGTTGAATTGAGCATCCGCTTTTCTCCTATGCTTGTCCTCGCGATAGGCGGCTCGCTCCGCCCTCCTCTTATCCCTCTCCACCCTACTTTGCGCGTAGAACTCGCGCTCGTTGTTGATGTCCCACGGGAAGTGTTTGTACCACAGTGCTATGGCTTCCTCGTCCATCTCGGCGATGCCGAGACGGTGCTCCCGCCTTCGGTTATCGCGACGATCCTTGTCGGTGCTAAGCCGCGGCAGAGGCGCGAGGTCCTGCGCCCGCTCCCGCCTCGACACGTTGGTGAAGTTCAATGTTCAATGAGGCCACCGGAGGTGCCATGCCGCTGCGTCTCACGCGCGGGTGGCCTCGTTGGCGGTGTCAAAATTGTCGAGGCCGAAGTGCATCTCGCGGAACCGGATCTCAGCGGAGAAGCCGCCGGAGGGGCGGGCGCGGATGCCGCGGTATCCCCAAGTTTCTTGGCGATGCGGCGGAATGGTGGCGTGGTGGCGGCGAGGCGAGAAAGAGCAGGGAGAGAGCAGTGGCGAGGCCCAGAGCGGGTATAGAGTGGTAGCAAGGCACAGAGCGGTGGTATGGCGTTGGATTTTATAAAGCGCGGCGGACGCCGCGCGCCAAAACTAGCGCATGCCCGGCCGCTTTTTCCCGCTTGCGTGCGATCCTTTCCTGACGTCTCTGCTATCTCTACTCTCTTCTCTACTGTTTTATTTATTTAATATTTAATATTTAATATTTATCTCTACTTTTTTTCTGTCAACTTTTTTCTCTATACTTTTTTTCTTATAAAAAAACAGAGTTGGTGATGATGGTGTGCCTGCCATCCTGCAATATAGCCATCCGATTTATATCTGACAGATAGGAAGGAAACATTGGGAATTTTGCAAAAATATACCCATACCCCTCTCCAGATTTGCAAATAAGGCCTTCCCTCGTTCATCCTTTTCTCCCAGAAGATAAACTACTCATACAAATGCATCTTGTTGCGTGCATCGCATGGGCATCTTGCTAGTTCTAAAAAACTTTCCATCATTTGCCACACTACTGGTTGCAGATGAAAAACCTACCCAAGCACAGCACGATACAGGAGTGACGCACAATTACAAGCTGATATTCTATTGGACAATGGAGGCTATAACCATTTACTTTTACGGGAACAATAGCACCCAGGAAATTTGAAGGGTAGGTATGAACAAAATTGGAACTGCACAGGTACTCCTAAGTGATTCAATGCACACATTACGAATCGAGGAGGAGAACGATGGTCGCGGCAGCCTCTATGAGTCATGGTCAGCAAAGGGAGTTAGTTCATTGTCCATGACGGTGGTGCTTCTACGCTTGGCGTTGGCTTCCGGGAAGCAGATCCGAGACCGTGGAAGACGATGCCGAGGAAGAGGCTCCGTGTACGACGACGACGGTGGACCGGCTCCAATGCGGCGTACGAGGTCGTCGATGAGGCAGATGCGCTGCGTTGGACGAGTGCACCAATGTAAAGGGGAGGAGCACGAAGGCTGCGGTGCCGTGGAGAAGTCTATTTTGCGGTGGGGATAGAAAATGGGGAGTATTCATGTGAACTACTCTGGGTGCCGGGGTGGGGTTGGCTGGGTAGGGTGAACCTGAAGTTACGAAAATAGCCCCCTACCAAGCTTCATCCGTAGGCCTGTTCCGAAGGCTATGATGGTAACTTCCCACTGCTCGAAACAGGTTCGCGGGAGATTTTCCCGCCGACCTCAAAATCTTGTGACACTGAACTCCCCGTGTGGCGTGTTGAGTGATTCGGCTAAGCAACTAGCGAGTAGTAGTAGTAAACTCTGCATATTAGGTTTGATCGAAGTCAAACTTCCTAAAGTTTGACCAAGTTTATAGAAAAATATAAACATTTACCATAACAAATATGTATGGTGTGAAAATACATTCAATAATGAATCCAATGGTATTTATTTGTGATTGTATATGCTAATATTTTTTGTTATAAGCTTTCTGAGAGTTTACAAAACTTGACTTTGACCAATGCTAATAAGCGGACTTAAATAAAAACGAAGGGAGTACACATTTGTTTTCTTATTTTGTAGTGAACTAATCATTTGTTGAGATTGTGAAATAAATATATTAGGCTATTGACTTCGAATGTAATGGTCTATACAATTCAATAGTTACAATCATTGTCGAATCCCAAGATGTATACAAGGTCTATGGTACTTCACAACATGCTCAAACTCACATAATCCCAGTCAAATGAGAATCTAAATGCATTTCATAGTTATTACTTTGTAGGATGCAACAAAACCAACCATAAGTCTACATCAGCCATTGTAGAAGCAACATTTTGAACATATCCCAATGTGTGAATGAAACGTGCATAGAGGGCTTGCGAAGATGGAGCAGATAGGGCGGGAAAGATTGTATGTATGTGGACGAGAGAGTCGGAGACAAACCTAACGAGACAGAGAGAGAGAGATAGAGAGAGAAAGAGAGAGGAAGAAGTTAGGTCTGTGAGAAAGATGGAGACATGTAATATACGTGAGATGCGTGTGCATACGGATTCTGTATACGTGGAAGGAGAAGAGATAACATGTTTGATGAGAGAGCTGGAAAAACATGGACAGGAGGGGAAGGATCTCGTGGGTTGAGGGATTGATAATTTTGTGCGGGGGAGAGAGGGATTGGTAATTTTGTGCGAGAGAGAGAGAGAGAGAGGGTGGGGGAGGAGTCAGTCAGCCGTCGTCACATCATCCTGCTTCCAAATGGCCCTGCATTCTCTAGCACGGTGTGGTCGCCGTCTTCAATCTCCTCGATGCCCTCTTTGAAGATTGAGGTGTTGTGCATGTTGGGGTGCAAAGAAGCACAAGCGAGAGTGGCCGCCGTACAACCTTGGATGGGGATGAATTGTGTGCTCGGGGGAGGGTCACTACTAGGGAAAAGCCTAGAAGCAGCGCGGGTTTTGGGCCTCTCAGTAGCGCGGGTCCCGGCGCTACTAATAAGGCGCTACAGCTAACGTATAGCAGTAGCGCCTGTTGTCCCACGCTACTGCTATTCATGAATAGCTGTAGCGCTCTTTAGGAAAAGGCGCTACTGATATTATCTGCAGCGCTCTGTACGGGCAAGCGCTACTGGTAAGGCGGTGCTACTGCTAAATTCCCCCCCCCTCGCTACTACTAGTTTTATTAGTTTTTTTCCTGCATATTTGTTTTGTATTTGTTTTGTATTTGAATAGGATTTATACAATAATCTTTAGCATATCATCCACATACAAATATAATCATAGCATATACATACAATTAGTCTCATCAAATCATGTCATCATCATAATCATCATCCAACACAAAGTGGTCTCTCGTCATCAATCTCAAAAATAGCGATACAAGTCTCGATTACTTGCAAATACATCGTCATCCATCTAAACAATGATATACGCGAGAATAGCTATCACTTTGGTGGCTCCCAATGTTCCTCTTTTGAAGCCCCTTCATGTACATAGACTTTTTTTGGCAGCTTCGGTCTCGCAAGCCTCCTTGAATATTTGAAACTGCTCTTCCGTGATTGTCGGATTATCCTTTACAATCTCGGAGTAGGGTTCCCCGTCATTGATATTTGCTTTCACTCGATTTTTCCAGGCGGCCAATGCGTCGCTAAACTTGGTCATGGCGTGTTTGTTTATCTTCTTCATTGCCGGGTCCTCGTCTGGATCTTCATAATCCTTCTCATTCCGGCCCGGGAACAAGAATATCTGGTGAAACTTCTTTAGGAGGGAGCTCCTCATATTTTCTATCTTCTGTAGTTTCTCATCGTTGATGGTGGCGGTTGTCCATACAATGCAGCTTATTTGATTGCCGTAGCACGCGCGCGCTTCCTCGGGCGCCTTTGGCTCAAAATTGCTGTCGTCTACCTCCATGACCACCAGTCTAGTAGTCCTGAGTTTGTTAGGAACCCGTTGCCTCTTTGCTTTCGGTTCTACACCGGCTCCGCTCCCCGAGGCAGCACCGGTCTCAGCGCCTGTCTCGATGCCGGTCTGAATCTCAGCGCCGGTCTCAGTCTCAGTACCGGTCTGCGTGTCGGCCTCAGTCCCCGATGCCACCGGTGGGCCCAGCAACAACATCGGTTGATCGTCGGTAAAGCTAAAAAATTTGTCTGCTGCTCGGTAGACGTCGTCGCAATCACCAGAACCCTGTCCTTCATCGTTGCTAGCCATGTTTCCTATGATTAAATCTAGCCAATTAATTCTAGACCTAATAAAATGAATAATGACATAAAAAAGGACTATTGTTTTGCAGGAATGTTGACTCCTTCCTGGTGCGGCAAATCCCGGGCACTCGATATGTCCTAGTTTGTAGCACAAGTCATGCCGAAATTCACGGAAAATTTCGGCATGACCTTTGCTAAAAAGTGGAAAAATCGAGAACCTGAAATTTGCCGGAACAGAAATGAATCAACATTCCGGCAAAACATAGGCCACTCAGCATCATTCCCTGGAAACAACAAAGCCACTTGGGCACAATCGAACAACTTCAATGAAAAGATATAACATGACCACTTCAATGAAAAATAAAATTTGCCTAAATTCTTTTCCTTGAAAAATAGTTGTCTTTTCAAAAATCAAAAACCTTTGCAAAATGACCTCACTAAAAACTTCTCTACCTAGGACAGAACCCAAATTATGTTGATCTAGCTATTCCTCTCTCTCACACAAACACACATTATTATCTCTAACCTGCCTAGGACAAAACCCAATTAAATTGCAAAGGAACTCCATTTCTCTAACCCTTCTGACCTAATGCTCTAAAATAAAATTTTCCTCTAACCTAGCCAACCTACTTAACCTAGCTTGTTAATCCAACGAACCTAATTAACCTACCTATTTAACCTAGTTAGTTAATCTAGTTTACCTAGATAATTAACCCTAATTAAACTAGTTAACGCAGCTAGTTCTCTGTCAAAGCCCAAAATAAATTTTTGCACTAATTAACCTAGATAATTAACCTAATTAAACTAGTTAACCTGACTAGTTCTCTGTCAAAGCCCTAACTAAATTTTTGCACTAACCTAGATAATTAACCTAATTAAACTAGTTAACCTAACTACTTCTCTGTCAAAGCCCTAAATAAATTTTTGCCCTAACCTAGATAATTAACCTAATTAAACTAGCTAACCTATGCATGAGAGAGAGAGGAGGGGTGGGGGCTTACAGAGGATGGCTCCGGTGGTGGTGACGGAGGCAGTGGTGGCGAGGGAGGCAGGGGCGTCTCCGGTGACGGCGAGGGAGGCAGGGGCGTCTCCGGTGACGGCGAGGGAGGCAGTTGTGGCGAGGAAGGATCCGGTGGCGTCGACGGCGGCTCTGGTGGCGTTGACGAGGCCGCGCGGCTCCGTGGCGTTGGGGGAGCCTCCGGTCGCGTCGATGGTGCATGGCTCTGGTGGCGTCGACTTCGGTAGGAGACGGCGGCGAAGTGGGGCGACGGCGAATCAGGGAGACGGCGGTGCACGGGGTGGGTTGAGGGATTTGGGGAAGAAGTGGTGGCCGGGGGGAAACGGTTTTTTGGTTAAGTCAAACTTAGCGGTAGCGCGTTTCGCAAAACGTGCTATAGCTAAGATAGCTATAGCGGTTTTTAGAAAACGCGCTGCTGCTGTAGCTATGTAATTTTCTTCCATTTTTTTATTTCCTTTTCTGTTTCTTTAGCGGGGGTCTAGGACACGCGCTGCAGCTACGTTAGCTATAGCGCCTCTTACAAACACACGCTGCTGCTATGCCTTCCTCCGTTTTTTCGCTTTTTCATTTATTTTGCTTTACATTTTATTTTTTACTTTATCCTTTTTCTATTTCTTTAATTTTCATTTACTTTTCTATTTGTTTTTCATCTTATTTTATTTCCGTTAGTAGTAGCGCTCTTCTTAGGAAAC
Source organism: Triticum aestivum (assembly GCF_018294505.1). Classification (NCBI taxonomy): domain Eukaryota; kingdom Viridiplantae; phylum Streptophyta; class Magnoliopsida; order Poales; family Poaceae; genus Triticum; species Triticum aestivum. The sequence goes on from NC_057798.1 coordinate 227,024,065, forward strand.
GCGCTGCTACTTATGCCGTAGCGGTAGCGCGTTTCTTCCAAGCCCGCTACTGCTATGCGTAGCCTGTCGTTCTAGCAATGGGAATATTAGTAGTAGCGCTTTTGCCACTACACGCGCTACTGCTAAACTTGTATCTGCAGCGTGGTTTTTTTCCAATCGCTACTGCTATCTAGCACTAGCGCCCTTTTTTGACCCGCGTTGTTGCTAAATTTCTATGTATAAGGTTTTCCCTAGTAATGGGTGTGTGTGTGTGCTGTGCTCTCTCTCTCTCTCTGTGTGTGTGTGTGTGTCAGATATTGAGATAAAACAAACCTAAGGAGAGAAATGGGTATTCACGGAGAGATTGTGCAGGCCTTGAGGTGGGCAGGGGCTGGGTGAGGGTGTCAAAATGTGCGCGTTGATGCATGTGTTACATGCGATCGTGCGAGGGACGGACAAAACGAGAGAGATTGTTGTTGTGTTACGGATGCTCCTCTCTCTCTCTCTCTCTCTCTCACACACACACACACACACGCGCGTGAGCGTGCGCGCACAAGTAAACTAGAAGACCGTTCTCTCATGTATACACAACGTATCGACATCTGTCTATGTCTCACCCATGCATGATCATTTGCACATTCACACCTCTCTATGTCTGTATCACACGCACACCGTCTCCACATTGCCCTTCCACCACAACACACATATGGACACATACACACGTTCTCTCTTAGTCACACAAACAAAATCAGTATTAAAAAACACTAGGGTGCACCTAAAACGTCCAAATCCAAATAAACACGAACTAGAGCTAAATTCAAATATATGGAAATATTGTAGCATCAAGAACTTTTTCAGGAAAAAAAAGTTGAGTAATATTCGGGTATTGTTTTCACACACACAAAAAGGTTCGGTGGTTGTCCTTCGAGCGCGACACGGTGACGCACCGTTCGATCAATCGCGCAACCGTGGTTCACGCGCTTGCACAAGATTCCGTATCGTGGCTGTGGTACTAACTTATAAAAGCCCTGCCTAAGTCTAATGTTTACGTGTACTAGTACGGTTTTCTTTTAAGTTTGACCAACCTTATATGAAACTAAAGTAAGCTCCCATACGTGCACTCATCAATATGCCGCGCCGCCTTTGCGCATGCCGGTGCCCGCCTGCTCCGGCCAACAATTTCTCGCCCATCACCGCCATGCAGCTGCCATCCCTGTGCCATGAAGCCGAAGGCTCGCCCGCTCATGTCGTCTGCAGTCCCTTCTCACGATGAGCCGCGTCTATGCACGCAGCATACAAAGAGGAGGACGCGCGCGTGCTCCAGCACGTCGGCAAGGAGGAACTAGCGTGTCATTGTCGTCTCCGCCCGCGTGAACGAGGCACGCATGGTGGCTGTCGCGGCGGAAGCCGACCGCGCACGTGTCGAGCCCGCAAACCGGGTGCAGACGCAGAATCTACCTTTGAGACCTTGAATGCCATGTGGATCCTGCAATCTGAAGGAGCAATTTGGGTCCGTCGACTCTTGTGAGCCATTTGATGAAACATGGATGGCTAGAAGGGCTTCTTCCAGCTCTTCTGCCGTCTTCTTCCTTCGCTCCGTCGAACTTCTTTCACAAATCGACTGACCCAAATTATACTACTAGTACGAACGTATTAAGTACAGTAGGAACACGAAGATACGAGTAGTACCAACTGCAAGAAGAACAGTAGTAAGACATAGTACTAGTACTACTGTACGTACTAAAGAGTTCAAATAACGAGAAAGAACATAAATATAGTTCTGCTGGGGCCTCAGGACAACACACCCTTGAAAATAAACTAAGCAACTAGTCCGCTTGACACTGCAGTAGAACCAGCATGAGCGACGACACTGCCACCTACTCAGAGTTCGAGTCCACGTCGTCGACTTCATCCTCGTCCCTCTTCCTCTTCCTCTTTGCCGACGCTTCTTTGCTTGAACCGGACACTGGGCCTTCTTCATCCAACCGTTGTAGATATTTAAACAAAGGTAGGCATCCATTGCTGCGTATAGGATGTGATCTTCATCTAATGTCTTTGAATCCCATGCGTGATGAAACTCGTGATGAGGTTTCTTCAGTTTAGCGTACGAAGGATCAATCATGGCTGCTGCCAGGGTCAGCATTGAAGGCTGAGAGGAGGACATCAGGCTTGCCTTTTGGAGATCGAAGGGCTGGCCTACAACGAGACCTATCCGACGTAGGACATCCCTGTCATTCTTAAAGTCTACAGTAACGAACTTCGCTCTTTTGTTCTTGAGGAAGTTCTTAAAATCCTGACACTCAACGTCGGCATGGCATATGCGGTAGACCAAGCAAACGTTATGTACGAAAACCTGGATCACAGCGGGCTTCTTCCTCTCTGCCTCCTTTAGAATCTTCTCTCTTTCCAGGACTGTGGTGTACTCAACATCTAGCCCAGTGACCCACTCATCCGTTGAACTGTTGAACATGCGTAGGAAGCGAGCAAGCCATGCTTTCACTATCGTGGATCAACGTGTGTAGATGACGATGAACTCATCGCCAGTGATGGATCTAACCTGGTACTTAGCGGTGACCATGGATATTTGGGAGGCCATGGATTTTGGAGGAGGGTTAGGAGAAGTTGAACTGTTGTACCCCGCAAAAAAACTGGGAGCAAACTAATGTGAAAGGACGGGACGACTGGGAGCGAACTGTTGTAAGGTAGAAGACGGGGACGAGTAGGGCGTGCGAACGGCGTGGGGTTGCTAGCTTGCCCGGTGGATAAACGGCTGCAAGCCCCCAAAGAGTTCTTGAGAACTATGCAGGACCCACTAGATGTCATGTCTACTAGACCCATATCGTAGGCCTAGCGGTAAAGCTTCTGCCTGTTCGCACGCCATGCCGGCGCATGGATGTAACTTCACTTAATTCCGTCAACCGTCGTGCCTCCCACAACCTTCGCCTCCCTTACGCAGTCGCGCCCTTTGAGACTTCGACCGACTAGAAATGAGCAATTTTTTTGCCTACTCCGCATGCATGATACTCCCTCTGGTCCTTTTTACTCCCGTCAACCGTTTGCAAAGTGTTTGACCAAATTTATACTAAAAATATCAATATCTACAGTACTAAATATAATGAGTATAAGAACTACGTTTTATAATGAGTGTAAAAATATTGATTTCACATTGTGAATGTTGATACATTTTTCTATAAGTTTGGTGAAAGTAGAGGTACATTGACTTCAGACAAAACTTAAATGCACAATGCAGACTAGTTCCTCCGTCCAGGTGCGTGCCATGTCCTATCTTGTCATCACAACAAGTTTAGCTATTAAAGTACTACTACCTCCCTTCTAGTTTAAAGGGCTCGATTCAAAAATTTCACCTACTCTTAGCAAGATAGTAGAGGCAGTGGAATAGTTTTTGAAGTCTGCAAAAGTACTCAACTAATGCTGTCGTCCTTCATAAAAAAATGTGTTTACCAATGCATGCATGAACACTAGTTACTCTAACCCCCTCTCTTCTTTAATTCTTTGCCACATCATCATGTTTGCTATTCCATTGTGCATGATACTAGCTAAGATACCACCATTATGGCCAACCTTAATCATTGCATGCAATAATTTAGTGCACCTTGAAATATGACCATGTGTGGGGCGTGTATGTTTTTAATGACTTGAGACTATACCTAGCCCGGCATGCAAGATGACTTATTATGCACCGATGCCCATACCTGCAGGAAGCCCGTTCGTCTCCAAATCTTTTCCTCTCCATGTGTGGAAACAATATGCCTACCAGACTCTCCTACTCCCTTCTGCCGTCCCACCACTCCACCAAGTGTGAAAAAATCTGCATGCTTGACTCTCCTCCCCCACGCTCGTCAAATCCGTTGTGACTAGCAATATTTCCACCCATTCCCTCCTCCGTAATTTACTCCAACAATTATGCCCACGTAGCTGTTATGTTAATCACACAACATATCTTCTGGGACGCTGTTTCAGTTACTTAACTGCAGGTGCATTGGGTCACTGACATATGGGCCCAACAAGGGTCTGGCCCATATGTCAGCAACTGGACCTGTAGTTAAGTCAGTGCAGCTCAGTCCATATCTTACGTAGGTGTGCCATTGCTCGCTATAAATACTGCGCCTCCCACGGCATTCGGAAGAACACTCACATTCATCGCTATCTCCTCCCCCTCCCTCTCACGTCGACCACCATGGCATCGCCCCTCCCATGCCCTAAGCGCCCCTCGCTGCACCGCCCGGATGGTCATGCGTCGTCATTCCGTTCCTCGCCGCCACTAATCGAGGAGAATGCGACGGTGTTCCACTCCTCGCCGCGACGCGTCGAGGTGGACACATTGGCATTCCCAATCTCGCTAGCACGCGCGTCGACTCCCCGCTATGAGGAGAACGCCGCGCCGCCCGTCGAGCCCCCCCCAGCCTTGAGGAGCTTTGGAAAGAAATGGATGTCACCATGTGGGAGGCTTTGCCGCCGGCAGAGCACGCCAAAATAGAGGCGGAGAAGAAGGCCGAGGAAGAGAAGCGCGCCGCGGAGCAAGCTTCCTGGCAGCGCTATGTCGCTTCCGAGAGAGTCAGGCAATTGGCTCTTTGGCAGAAGGCTCGTGCAAGGGCCGTGAGGGTGGCGGAGGACGCCCGTGCCAAATCCCTGAGTGCAGTCGGGCCCAAGCGCCTCATCTATGCTTGGTGGTACGTGGACCTAGTGCATGCTTCTAGCGAGGAGGAGTACCTGCTGGCGGTGGATCACCACACCGGTGAGATGATGCTCGCTCGCCGACAAGCCACCAATCAGCACCTCATGAGTTGCGAGGCTGAGGAAGAGGCGTTGTGTCGGTGTGCTGGGAAACGGCCGCGCACCAGGGCACTCATGGCGCGCCGCAAGCGCTCCTGCGAGTGTCGTGGCTTTTAGTAGGGAGTATTATTTAGTTTTGTAAGGTGATCTCATTAGTTTTGGGACGCAAACGATAAATCCCGAACGTTCGAGAATTATTAGCATCCTTAATTAAGTATGTAAGAGGGAAAGTTTGGAAACCTTGTGTATCCGTACGCATTTTTTAAGTAGGTGCATACAGCACAAACTTTAGTACTATATACTATCGCACTACATGTCTCTCTCTATATATGCTTGCAGACTATGCTACTCCCTCCGTCAAGGTGAATAAGTCATCTTTGGTTGTGCACCATGACCAAGTAGGAGGGAAGACTTTATACACCTAGACGGAGGGAGTACTACTCTTACTTATGTACGGGCAAATGCATGTTTTAACATTACGATGCAGTTTTTGTAAAAGTAGAAAAACAACACTTGTCAAGCTTGTCAAATGATTCAATGCAAAACAAATGCAAAAATGCTCATTTGATTGTTTACTTTTAGCTTCCTTCTCTGTGTTTATTTCTCTGTCGTACTTTGTACGGAGTATCTCACTGATCGGAAAGGCATGCAAATTCCCAAACCGCTTCCTACACCCTGTATCGGATTTTTTGCCTAACAAGTTGTGCCGTGCAATTGGAATTGCAACTTGAGTACTAGTACTGATAGTTGGAGTACCAGGGGCCAGTTTGTTTAGGCTTCTAGATTAGTAGTAATCGCTTTACTACTAGCTCCGTCCTGGTTTATTGGTCCCCATTGTAATCTGTGTCAAATTTTGATCATAAATTTAACTAATGAAATGTTTGTGATGTCACATGCACTAACGTTTTATCCATTAAATCTTTGGTCAAAATTTACCACAAATTACAATGGTGACAAATAAACTAGTACGGAGGTACTCCCTCCATTTTTGTATACGAGGCCACTATAAAAAGTACATTTTGCATCTATACAAGGCCACCAATAGTAATCGAGACAAATATTAATGATGTTTCCTCGTACTAGTAACCCATGGCTTAATTACTAGCATGCATGTAGTGGATGATAATGACAAACTCATCTACTTCCTCTCTCATGGCCACTCAATTTCTTCTAATGTGCATGCACCCTATTAATTAACCCGGTAAACGAGAAAATAAATTGACTTGTAAAGAACAGATTGATTTTTATCTTGGTACCTGTAATTTGAGTTTGCGGCCATGTATATAAAAATGAAGGGAGTACTAGTAGTACTAGTAGTTTAGAAGCCCAAATAAACGAGTGAGGCGCCTTAATGTTACTCTCCACTGTGACTAGTCTTATGGGAAAAGCTGGGGAAGAGACGGCTTATTTTTTGAGCCGCCAAAAGAACTGGCCCTAGGAGTAGTAGCTAGGGATACTAGGAGTAGTAGCCAGGGATCGAGTGTGCGAGATGAACCGGAGAAAGTAAATGCAGAGAGATGAAATGCAAAAAAGACGGAGGGATGTGATGGTTGCTTGTCCGTTTATTTTAAGAGGCCACTTATTACTGGCACTGGTTGGGTTTTGTGATATGACGGCTTTACTGCCACACCACAAGCGGGGTGAGACTCCCGTGCAGCGCCGCCCTCTACACTTGTACTACATCGGTCGTGGTTTGTTTGTCCCCCATTGAATTTGACTAAAGATTTAACTAACAAAATGTTAGTGCATGTCAACAAAAACTATATCATTGGATTCGTATTTGAACATAGTTTTCAATGATATAATTTTGTTTGACATGCATCAGCATTTATCGTACTATATATAATGTTAGTTCAATTTTTGGTCGTACTAATCTATAGTAAGGTCCTCGTGCGTTGCACGGAAGAGTGAAATGCATTGATCGGGGAGTTGTTTATTTTGATAAAGGATGCGGGGGTCATCTCTTGTGTAACGGGTATCGATAGGTTTCTTCGGATATTATTTCATCTCGAGAGCTCACAAAAATCTGGGTGAAATAGATAAAAAGGTATCTTTTGCAAACAAAAGCGTTCAACTATTCAGCCTGCATCCAAAACTTGTGAAGAAATAACACTTATTGTGCTTTGCAAGAAATGATCTTTAAGAATTAGTTTTTGAGTATCGATTGTTATACATGTTGGCTACAGATGACGTGGCACTTTCTTATAGTCAACCGTTGGCTATACTATTAAGTATTAACCATTCCCTTATACACCTAGACGGAGGGATTAAATCAGGATGACTTGGAAGGGGGCAGAGGAGATGTAAGAAATGGTTCATTGTAAGTCTTTCACCATCACTGTAGTAAAAATTCATACATGGAAGATTCTAGACTAAACCATAAATGGATACACTTTTATTCATGCGCGATACTCCAATAGAGCAAGATCATGCATGGAAGTCTCCACATGCTTAGACAGCGGATTTCATTGAGCAAAGACTAATGATCAACATTTAACTTGGTAGTGCATATGTCCAGGTGAACCTCCTTGGAGTCCCCGTGCACCGCGTTGCGGGGTAAATCATACCATGCGTCTTCCATTTCCACATCGGCGGGAAGATCCTAGCTCTGCACAGTCCTAGTCGGCATGATGGAGCCGGTGTTACCGCCCACGTACCTCTGAGGGGTAGTAACAGTGACAATGCACCCGTACATCGGCCTCATGTTAGTGTCAGCGTCAGCGGCATCGCCCCTGACGCACACTATAGAGATGGGGCGGCGGCCTGCACGGGCCTCGCCGGTGCCCATGATCAAGAGGAAGACGCTGCCGTCCTCCTCCGGGACTAGCAGGCGGCGGTGATCCTCCAGCTACTCCGACATGGTGAACGGGTAGCACGTCTCATACTTGATGTTCTCCGCCAAGGGCCAGTAGTGACCGCTGCACGCATCCGTGAGGTGATACACCATGTCCGTCGGCGAGCCCCAAAACGGCATCGTCACTCATAGCAGTAGACGAAGGGCTCCTTGGAGGCATCGACCAGGCCGTCCATGAAACGAGAGTGGCTGTAGGGGGACATTGCGCCAGTTGAATGTATGAGCAAGTTAATACGAGATTTAATCCTAATAAGCACAAAATGAATCATGACGGCTATAACAGAGATGAAACTAATCACGTGGAGTAGCATAGTAGTAGGATACAGAGTAGAAACATGAATTCAACCACGATTTCGAACAGGAAGGACAGAAACAGATACGGTGCAATGGGAGCAGCACCGTTGGCTTTAAGAATTAGTTTCTGAGTATCGATTGTTATACATGTTGGCTACAGATGACATGGCACTTTCTTGTAGTCAACCGTTGGCTATACTATTAAGTATTAACCATGCCCTTATACACCTAGACGGAGGGATTAAATCGGGATGACATGGAAGGGGCAGAGGAGATGTAAGAAATGGTTCATAGTAAGTCTTTCACCAGTACTATAGTAAAAATTCATACATGGAAGATTCTAGACTAAACCATAAACGAATGCACTTTTATTCATGCACGATACTCCAATAGAGCAAGATCATGCATGGAAGTCTCCACATGCTTAAACAGCGGATTACATTGAGCAAAGACTAATGATCAACATTTAACTTTATAATGCGCATGTCCAGGTGAACCTCCTTGGAGTCCCCGTGCACCGCGTTGGCGGGTAAAGGAGACCATGGGTTTTCCAAGTCCACATCGACGGCAAAGTACCACCTCCGCAGAGTCCAAGTCCGTTCGATGAGGCCGGTGTCGCCGCCCACGTGACCCGGAGGGGTAGTAACACTAAGCACGCACCCGTACATCGACCTCATGTTAGTGTCAGCGTCAGCGGCGTCGCCCCTGACGCACACTATAGAGACGGGGCGGCGGCCTGCGCAGGCTCGCCGGTGCCCACGATCAAGAGGAAGATGCTGCCGTCCTCCTCCGAGACTTGCAGGCGGCTGTGATCCTCCAGCGACTCCGGCATGGTGAACGCGTAGCATGGCTCGTACTTGATGTTCTCCGCCAAGGGCCAGTCGTGACCGATGCACACATCCGTGAGGTGATGCACCATGTCCGCCGACGAGCCCCCAAACGGCATCGGGCACTCATAGTAGTATATGAAGGGCTCCTTGGGGGCATCGACCAGGCCGTCCATGAAACGGGAGTGGCTGTAGGGGACGTTGCACTAGTTGAATATATCAGCAAGTTACTACGAGATTTAAACCGAATAAGCACAAAATAAATCATGACGGCTATAACAGAGATGAAACTAATCATGTGGACTAGCATAGTAGTAGGATACATACTAGAAACATGAATTCTACCATGATTTCGAACAGGAAGGACAGAAACACATAGGTGCAACGGGAGCAGCACCGTTGGCTTTAAGAATTAGTTTCTGAGTATCGATTGTTATACATGTTGGCTACAGATGACATGGCACTTTCTTGTCGTCAACCGTTGGCTATATTATTAAGCATTAACCATGCCCTTATACACCTAGACGGAGGATTAAATCGGGATGACTTGGAAGGGGCAGAGGAGATGTAAGAAATGGTTCATAGTAAGTATTTCACCAGTACTGTAGTAAAAGTTCATACATGGAAGATTCTAGACTAAACCATAAACGGATACACTTTTATTCATGCGCGATATACCAATAGAGCAAGATCATGCATGGAAGTCTCCACATGCTTAAACAACGGATTACATTGAGCGAAGACTAATGATCAACATTTAACTTGATAATGCATATGTCCAGGTGAACCTCCTTGGAGTCCCTGTGCACCGCGTTGGCGGGTAAAGGAGACCATGGGTTTTCCAAGTCCATATCGATGGGAAAGTCCCAGCTCTGCAGAGTCCAAGTCCATTCGATGAGGTCGGTGTCGCCGCCCACGTGACCCGGAGGGGTAGTAACACTAAGCACACACCCGTACATCGGCCTCGCGTCAGTGGTAGTGTCAGCGGCGTCGCTCCTGACGCACACTACAGAGACGGGGTGGCAGCCAGCGCGGGCCTCGCCGGTGCCCACGATCAAGAGGAAGACGCTGCCGTCCTCCTCCAAGACTAGCAGGCGGCTGTGATCCTCCAGCGACTCTGGCATGATGAACGGGTAGCACGGCTCGTACTTGATGTTCTCCGCCAAGGGCCAGTAGTTACTGTTGCACGCATCCGTGAGGTGATGCACCATGTCCGTCGGCGAGCCCCAAAACAGCATCAGGCACTCATAACAGTAGATGAAGGGCTCCTTGGAGGCATCGACTAGGCCGTCCAAGAAACGGGAGTGGCTGTAGGGGACGTTGCGCCAGTTGAATATATGAGCAAGTTACTACGAGATTTAATCCGAATAAGCACAAAATAAATCATGACGGCTATAACAGAGATGAAACTAATCATGTGGACTAGCATAGTAGTAGGATACAGAGTAGAAACATGAATTCTACCACGATTTCCAACAGGAAGGACAGAAACACATACGGTGCAACGGGTGGCTTTAAGAATTAGTTTTTGAGTATCAATTGTTATACATGTTGGCTACAGATGACATGACACTTTCTTGTAGTCAACCGTTGGCTATACTATTATGTATTAACCGTGCCCTTATACACCTAGACGGAGGGATTAAATCAGGATGACATGGAAGGGGCAGAGGAGATGTAAGAAGTGGTTCATAGTAAGTCTTTCACCAGTACTGTAGTAGAAGTTCATACATGGAAGATTCTAGACTAAACCATAAACGGATACACTTCTATACATGCGTGATACTCCAATAGAGCAAGATCATGCATGGAAGACTCCACATGCTTAAAAAGCGGATTACATTGATCAACATTTAACTTGATAATGCGTATGTCCAGGTGAACCTCCTTGGATTTCCCGTGCACTGCGTTGGCGGGTAAAGGAGACCATGGGTTTTCCAAGTCCACATTGACGGGAAAGTCCCAGCTCTCTAGAGTCCAAGTCCATTCGATGAGGCCGGTGTCGCCGCCCACGTGACCCGGAGGGGTAGTAACACTGAGCACGCACCCATACATCGGCCTCGTGTCAGTGTTAGCGTCAGCGGTGTCGCCCTTGACGCACACTATAGAGACGGGGCGGCGGCCTGCGCGGGCCTCGCCGGTGCCTGATAACCCACAAGTGTAGGGGATCGCAACAGCTTTCGAGGGTAGAGTATTCAACCCAAATTTATTGATTCGACACAAGGGGAGCCAAAGAATATTCTTAATTATTAGCAGTTGAGTTGTCAATTCAAACACACCTGGATAACTTAGTATCTGCAGCAAAGTATTTAGTAGCAAAGTAGTATGATAGTAATGGTAACAGTGGCAAAAGTAAAGATAGCAGTTTTGTAGTAATTGTAACAGTAGCAACGGAAAAGTAAATAAGCGAAGCACAATATGTGAAAAGCTCGTAGGCACTAGATCAGTGATGGATGATTATGTCGGATGCGATTCCTCATGTAATAGCTATAACATAGGGTGACACAGAACTAGCTCCAGTTCATCAATGTAATGTAGGCATGTATTCCGAATATAGTCATACGTGCTTATGGAAAAGAACTTGCATGACATATTTTGTCCTACCCTCCCGTGGCAGCGGGGTCCTAGTGGAAACTAAGGGATATTAAGGCCTCCTTTTAATAGAGAACCGGAACAAAGCATTAGCACATAGTGAATACATGAACTCCTCAAACTACGGTCATCACCGAGAAGTATCCCGATTATTGTCACTTCGGGGTTGTCGGATCATAACACATAATAGGTGATTATATACTTGCAAGATAGGATCAAGAACTCACATATATTCATGAAAACATAATAGGTTCAGATCTGAAATCATGGCACTCGGGCCCTAGTGACAAGAATTAAGCATAGCAAAGTCATAGCAACATCAATCTCAGAACATAGTGGATACTAGGGATAAAACCCTAACAAAACTAACTTGATTACATGGTAAATCTCATTCAACCCATCACTGTCCAGCAAGCCTATGATGGAATTACTCACGCACGGTGGTGAGCATCATGAAATTGGTGATGGAGGATGGTTGATGATGACGACGGCGACGAATCCCCCTCTCCGGAGCCCCGAACGGACTCCAGATCAGCCCTCCCGAGAGAGATTAGGGCTTGGCGGTGGCTCCGTATCGTAAAACGCGATGAAACTTTCTCTCTGATTTTTCTCTCCGCGAAATGGAATATATGGAGTTGGAGTTGAGGTCGGTGGAGCATCAGGGGGCCCATGAGACTGGGGGCGCGCCCCCACCCTCGTGGACAGGGTGTGGGCCCCCTGTCCTTGATTCTTTCGCCAGTATTTTTATATTTTCCAAAACTTATCTCCGTGGATTTTCAGGTCATTCCGAGAACTTTTGTTTTCTGCACAATAAACAACATCATGGCAGTTCTGCTGAAAACAGCGTCAGTCCGGGTTAGTTTCATTCAAATCATGCAAGTTAGAGTCCAAAACAAGGGCAAAAGTGTTTGGAAAAGTAGATACATTGGAGACGTATCAACTCCCCCAAGCTTAAACCTTTGCTTGTCCTCAAGCAATTCAGTTGATAAACTGAAAGTGATAAAGAAAAACTTCTACAAACTCTGTTTGCTCTTGTTGTTGTAAATATGTAAAGCCAGCATTCAAGTTTTCAGCAAAGATTATGAACTAACCATACTCACAATAACACTTAGGTCTCACATTTACTCATATCGATGGCATAATCAGCTAGCGAGCAATAATAATAAAACTCGGATGACAACACTTTCTCAAAACAATCATAATATGATATAACAAAATGTTATCTCGCTAGCCCTTTCTGACACTACAAAACATAAATGCAGAGCACCTTTAAAGATCAAGGACTGACTAAACATTTTAATTCATGGTAAAAGAGATCCAATCAAGTCATATCCAATATAACTAATAGTAATGAATGCAAATGACAGTGTGCTCTCCAGTGGGTGCTTTTTAATAAGAAGGTGATGACTCAACAAAAAAGTAAATAGATAAGCCCTTCGTAGAGGGAAGCAGGGATTTGTAGAGGTGCCAGAGCTCGATTTTAAAATAGAGATGAATAACATTTTGAGCGGCATACTTTCACTATCAATGCAACAACTATGAGATGGTGATATCTTCCATACTACATGCATTATAGGCAGTTCCCAAACAGAATTGTAAAAGTTATACTCCCCCACCACCAACAAGCATCAACCCATGGCATGCTCGAAACAACGAGTGCCTCCAACTAACAATAGCCCTGGGGGAGTTTTGTTTAATTATTTTGATTTGCTTTGATCTTTTTGGATCATGGGATTGGGCATCCCGGATACCGGCCCTTTCTCATGAATGAGAGGAGTCCACTCCTCTTGAGAATAACCCACCTAGCATGGAAGATATAGACATCCCTAGTTGAAACATGAGCTGCTCGAGCATACAAAACAGAATTTCATTTGAAGGTTTGGAGTTTGGCACATACAAATTTACTTGGAACGGCAGGTAGATACCGCATATAGGAAGGTATGGTGGACTCATATGGAATAACTTTGGGGTTTATGGAGTTTGGATGCACAAGCAGTATTCCCGCTTAGTACAGGTGAAGGCTAGCAAAAGACTGGGAAGCGACCAACTGAGAGAGCGACAACAGTCATGAACATGCATTAAAATTAATTTACACTGAGTACAATCATGAGTAGGATATAATCTACCATGAACATAAATATCGTGAAGGCTATGTTGATTTGTTTCGACTACATGCATGAACATGTGCCAAGTCGAGTCACTCAATTCATTCAAAGGAGGATACCATCCCATCATACCACATCACAATCATTTTAATAACATGTTGGCACGCAAGGTAAACCATTATAACTCGTAGCTAATAAAGCATGGCACAAGTAACTATAATCTCTAAATGTCATTGCAAATATGTTTACTTCATAATAAGCTGAATCAGGAATGATGAACTCATCATATTTACAAAAACAAGAGAGTTCGAGTTCATACCAGCTTTTTCTCATCTCAATCAGTCCATCATATATCGTCATTATTGCCTTACACTTGCACAACCGAACGCTGTGTATAATAATAATAGTGCACGTGCATTGGACTAAGCTGGAATCTGCAAGCATTCAACTCAAGAGAGATGACAAGGTAATATGGGCTCTAAGTTAAATAAACAATCATGCATATGAGAGCCATTAAATATTTTCAATATGGTCTTCTACTCTCGACCCCCAAAGGAAAGAAAAGAAATAAAACTATTTACACGGGAAAGCTCCCAACAAGCAAGAAGAATAATGAGAAATATTTTTTGGTTTTCATTTTAATTTCTACTACAAGCATGGAAATTAAACTAACCAATTTTTTTTGGTTTTTCTTAAGGTTTATCAAACACACAAGAAGAAAGCGAGAAAAAGAAAATTAAACTAGCATGGATAATACAATGAAAGAGTATGAGCACCGACAGCTAGAATAGTATGTGAACATGAATGTAAAGTCGGTGGGAAATACATACTCCCCCAAGCTTAGGCTTTTGGCCTAAGTTGGTCTAATGCCAAGGATAGCCTGGCTGATATCCATAGTTGTAACGGGGGTCGTACTGAGATGCAGCAGCAAATGCCTCCTGAGCTGCGGCATGTTTGCGAGCTGCCTCCGCTCTCCCCTCGTGTTCAGCTGCCTCCTCCCTGGTAACAACATATCTTTGTTTAAGGAAAGGAGCAGGGAGAGTGACATGGACAGAGCTACGTCTGTCAAAGATTAGTCGATACTGGAGGAACTGTTCATTGCTCAAAAGAAAATGATGTTTGACCATCGCGTCATAATCTAAATAAGCAGGAGGCAACACCATATCCCCCTCTCGTGGGGATATACCAAGATAATTAGCAACACGGGTTGCATAAATACCTCCAAATAAATCTCCAAACATACCATTATTATGCAACCTACGTGCAACTATTGCCCCCAAGTTGTAATCTTTATTACCTAACACAGCACTCTTGAGGACACAAAGATCAGGGACACACATGTGCCATGCTTCATCTTTACCGTTAATGCATCTACCAATGAAGAGAGCAAAATAATGTATAGCAGGAAAATGAATGCTCCCTATGGTAGCTTGTGCTATATCCCTAGATTCTCCCACAGTAATACTAGCTAGAAAGTCTTAATATTCAGATTTGTGGGGGTCATTAACATTGCCCCACTGCGGGAGTTTGCAAGTAGTTGTAAAATCTTCTAAGTCCATGGTGTAAGATTTATCATAAATATCAAACAGGACGCTTTGAGAATTACGTGAATATTTATATTTAAACCTTCTTACGAATGAATCGGTCAATTGATAGTACTGAGGACACTTATCTTGTAAGAAGTCCTCAAGATCGGCATTACACAGATATGCGTCAAATTCATCCTTGATGCCTGCATTAACCATAAACTCGTCTGATGGCCACTCACAAGCTCGCACTTTGGCATCCCTTGGTGGTTCATCGTGTTGCTCACGCATAGCATGCCTGGGTCCTTTCTTTATTGAGGAACCTCCTCGATACATTCTCCTAGACATATTTCTTTTTCTGAAAAATTTCTGAAATTTTTAGTAACATCAAAATAAAAGTGAATATAACTAAACAAAATTGGTAGCAACTACTCCTACAAGTGCCTAGAGCCTATATCATGCATTAGAATTACATGGGACCTCATAAATTTGACATGCAAGCTCAAGAACAGGGTTACCTATGCAGCAAAAATTTGCAATGAATAAAGCACTAGAAGAAAAACTAATTGGACCAATGGAGGATTCACATACCAAGCAACAATCTCCCAAAGCAGTTTTGTGAATGGAGCTTTGAGCAAGGAGATCGAAAATCGCAGCAAAATGAGCTAGAACTCGTGCTTGAGCTGGATGGGGATTTTTTGGGAAGAAGATGGAGTGTGTGGGTGCAGGAATAAGTGGAGGGGGGCCACTATGGGCCCATGAGACAGGGGGGCACGCCCAGGGGGTGTGGGCGCGCCCTCCACCCTCATGGCCTGGTGCTTGCCCCTCCTGCAGTGTTTTCAGTGCCTAAAATCCTCAAATAATCCATAAAAAATTATACTAAATTTGAAGGGCATTTGGAGCACTTTTATTTTCGGGATATTTTTTATTGCACGGATAAATCAGAAAATAGACAGATAATACTACTTTTTCTTTATTTAATCTAAATAACAGAAATTAAAAAGAGGGTACAGAAGGTTGTGCCTTCTAGTTTCATCCGGCTCATGATCATCAAAATGAATCCACTAACAAGGTTGATCAAGTCTTGTTAACAAACTCATTCCGAATAACACGGAACCGGAGAAATTTCGAATAACACTAAGTTACCTCAACGGGGATATGAACATCCCAACAATAAGAATATCATACTTTTTCTTGACAGTAGGAAGAGGAAATTCAAAACCTCCAATAATGATAGTTGGAACTTTTCCAATAGAATTGATGCTATGAACTTGAGGTTGTTTCCTCGGAAAGTGTACTGTATGCTCATTACCATTAACATGAAAAGTGACATTGCCTTTGTTGCAATCAATAACAGCCCCTGCAGTATTCAAACAAGGTCAACCAAGGATAATCAACATACTATCGCCCACGGGAATATCAAGAATAACAAAGTCCGTTAAGATAGTGACATTTGCAACCACAACAGGCAAATCCTCACAAATACCGACAGGTATAGCAGTTGATTTATCAGCCATTTGCAAAGATATTTCAGTAGGTGTCAACTTATTCAATTCAAGTCTACGATATAAAGAGAGAGGCACAACACTAACACCAGCTCCAAGATCACATAAAAGCAGTTTAAACATAATTTCTTTTAATGGAGCATGGTATAGTAGGTACCCCTGGGTCTCCAAGTTTCTTTGGTATTCCACCCTTAAAAGTATAATTAGCAAGCATGGTGGAAATATCAGCTTCCGGTATCTTTCTTTTATTTGTAATGATATCCTTCATGTACTTAGCATATCAGTTAAGCGCATAAATAAGAAGATAGGTCTAATAATTTCGGCAAAGCACTCGAAATCCTCATCCTCCTTTGTCTGGATGGTTTAGGAGGAAAGGGCATGGGTTTCTGAACCCATGGTCTCCTTTCTCTACCGTGCTTCCTAGCAACAAAATCACTTTTATCATAATGTTGACTCTTTGATTGTGGGTTATCAAGATCAACATCAGGTTCAATCTCTACCTCATTGTTATTGCTAGGTTCAGCATCAACATGAACATTATCATTAAAATTATCACCAGGTTCATGTTCATCACCTGATTGTGTTTCAACATCAGAAATAGAAATATCATTGGGATTCTCAGGTGTGTCTACGATAGGCTCACTAGAAGCATGCAAAGTCCTATTGTTTTTCTTTTTCTTCTTTTTGGAAGAACTCGGTCCCTCTAAATTATTCCTCTGAGAATCCTGCTCGATTCTCTTAGGGTGGCCTTCAGGATACAAAGGTTCCTGAGTCATTCTACCAGTTCTAGTAGCCACTCTAACAGCAACGTCATGTTTATTATTTAATTCATCAAGCAAATCACTTTGAGCTTTAAGTACTTGCTCAGCCTGAGTGGTAACCATAGAAGCATATTTGCTAATGAGTTTAAGTTCATCTTTAACTCTAGCCATATAATCACTCAAGCGTCCTATTTCAAAAGTGTTATTCTTTAATTCTCTACCAACATAAGCATTAAAACTTTCTTCTCTAGCCACAAAGTCATCAAATTCATCTAAGCATGGGCTATGAAATTTAGTAGACGGGATTTCAACTTTATCATATCTATAGAGAGAATTTACCTTTACTACCTGTGTCGGGTTATCAAGACAATGTGTTTCTTCAACAAGCGGTATATTAACACCATGTATTTCTTCAATTGGTGGTAAATTCTTAACATCTTCAGCTTTAATGCCTTTTCTTTCATTGATTTCTTTGCCTCTTGCATATCTTCAGGACTGAGAAATAGAACACCCCTCTTCTTCGGAGTAGGTTTAGGAATAGACTCAGGGGTTGGCTCAATTGGTTCAGGAATTTCCTGAGGAATTGGCTCAGGAAGAGTCCAATTATTTTCATTAGTCAACATATTATTCAATAGCAATTCAGCTTGGCCAACTGTTCTTTCCTTGCAAACACAACCAGCACAACTATCCAAGTAGTCCTTGGAAGCATCTGTTAGTCCATTATAAAAGATATCAAGTATTTCATTTTTCTTAAGAGGATGATTAGGCAAAGCATTAAGTAATCGGAGAAGCCTCCCACAAGCTTGTGGGAGACTCTCTTCTTTGATTTGCACAAAATTATAAATTCCCCGCAAGGCAGCTTGTTTCTTATAAGCAGGAAAATATTTAGCAGAGAAGTAATAAATCATATCCTGGGGACTACGCACACAACCAGGATCAAGAGAATTAAACCACGTCTTAGCATCACCCTTTAATGAGAACGGAAATACCTTAAGGATATATAATAGCAAGACTGCTCATCATTAGTAAACAGGGTGGCTATATCATTCAACTTGGTAAGATGTGCCACAACCGTTTCAGATTCAAGGCCATAAAAAGGATCAGATTCTACCAAAGTACTTATTTCAGGATCAATAGAGAATTTATAATCCTTATCAGTAACACAGATAGGTGAAGTAGCAAAAGTAGGGTCAGGTTTCATTCTAGCATTAAGAGCTTGCTGCTTCCGTTTAGCTAATAACTTCTTAAGATCATATCTATCTTTGCAAGCAAAAATATCTCTAGCAGCTTCCTCATTCATAACATAACCCTCAGGAACAACAGGTAATTCATAATCAGGGGAGAACTTTCGTCATCACTATCATCAATAATAGCATCTTCAATAATATCATTCTCTCTAACCCTAGCAAGTTGTTCTTCAAGAAATTCACCTAATGGCACAATAGTATCACGCACAGAAGTAGTTTCATCATAAGTATCATGCATAGCAGAAGTAGCATCATCAATAACATGCGACATATCAGAATTCAAAACAGTAGCAGGTTTAGGTGTCGCAAGCTTACTAATAACAGAAGGAGAATCTAGTGCAGAGCTAGATGGCAGTTCCTTACCTCCCCTCGTAGTTGAGGGCAAAATCTTAGTTCTTTCGTCTTTCAAGTTCCTCATAGTGACCAACAGATATAAATCCGAAGTGACTCAAAGAATAGAGCTATGCTCCCCGACAACGGTGCCAGAAATTAGTCTTGATAACCCACAAGTGTAGGGGATCGCAACAGCTTTCGAGGGTAGAGTATTCAACCCAAATTTATTGATTCGACACAAGGGGAGCCGAAGAATATCCTTAAGTATTAGCAGTTGAGTTGTCAATTCAACCACACCTGGATAACTTAGTATCTGCAGCAAAGTATTTAGTCACAAAGTTGTATGATAGTAATGGTAACAGTGGCAAAAGTAAAGATAGCAGTTTTGTAGTAATTGTAGGAGTAGCAACGGAAAAGTAAATAAGTGAAGCGCAATATGTGAAAAGCTCGTAGGCATTGGATCAGTGATGGATGATTATGTCGGATGCGATTCCTCGTGTAGTAGCTATAACATAGCGTGACACAGAACTAGCTCCAGTTCATCAATGTAATGTAGGCATGTATTCCGAATATAGTCATACGTGCTTATGGAAAAGAACTTGCATGACATCTTTTATCCAACCCTCCCGTGGCAGCGGGGTCCTAGTGGAAACTAAGGGATATTAAGGCCTCCTTTTAATAGAGAACGGAACAAAGCATTAGCACATAGTGAATACATGAACTCCTCAAACTATGGTCATCACCGAGAAGTATCCCGATTATTATCACTTCGGGGTTGTCGGATCATAACACATAATAGGTGACTATAGACTTGCAAGATAGGATCAAGAACTCACATATATTCATGAAAACATAATAGGTTCAGATCTGAAATAATGGCACTCGGGCCCTAGTGACAAGAATTAAGCATAGCAAAGTAATAGCAAC
Source organism: Triticum aestivum (assembly GCF_018294505.1). Taxonomy (NCBI): domain Eukaryota; kingdom Viridiplantae; phylum Streptophyta; class Magnoliopsida; order Poales; family Poaceae; genus Triticum; species Triticum aestivum. Next base: position 227,043,809 of record NC_057798.1, read on the forward strand.
ATCAATCTCAGAACATAGTGGATACTAGGGATAAAACCCTAACAAAGCTAACTTGATTACATGGTAAATCTCATCCAACCCATCACCGTCCAGCAAGCCTATGATGGAAATACTCACGCACGGCGGTGAGCATCATGAAATTGGTGATGGAGCATGGTTGATGATGGCGACGGCGACGAATCCCCCTCTCCGGAGCCCCGAACGGACTCCAGACCAGCCCTCCCGAGAGAGATTAGGGCTTGGCGGCGGCTCCGTATCATAAAACACGATGAAACTTTCTCCCTAATTTTTTTCTGTGAAACGAAATATATGGAGATGGAGTTGAGGTCGGTGGAGCATCAGGGGGCCCATGAGACAGGGGGCACGACCAGGGGGGATGGCGCGTCCCCCCACCCTCGTGGACAGGGTGTGGGCCCCTTGGCTTTGGTTCTTTCGCTAGTATTTTTTATATTTTCCAAAACTTATCTCTGCGGATTTTCAGGTCATTCCGAGAACTTTTGTTTTTTGCACAATAAACAACATCATGGCAGTTCTGCTGAAAACGGCATCAGTCCGGGTTAGTTTCATTCAAATCATGCAAGTTAGAGTCCAAAACAAGGGCAAAAGTGTTTGGAACAGTAGATACGTTGGAGACGTATCAATGCCCACGATCAAGAGGAAGACGCTACCGTCCTCCTCCGAGACTAGCAGGCGGAGGTGATCCTCCACCGACTCCGGCATGGTGAACAAGTAGCACGTCTCGTACTTGATGTTCTCCGCCAAGGGCCAGTAGTGACCGCCACACGCATCCGTGAGGTGATGCACCATGTCCGACGGCGAGCCCCAAAATGGCATCAGGCACTCATAGTAGTAGACAAAGGGATCCTTGGAGGCATCGACCAGGCCGTCCATGAAACGGGAGTGGCTGCAGGGGACGATGCGCCAGTTGAATATATGAGCAAGTTACTATGAGATTTAATCCGAATAAGCACAAAATAAATCATGACGGCTATAACAGAGATGAAACTAATCATGTGGACTAGAATAGTAGTAGGATACATAGTAGAAACATGAATTCTACCACGATTTTGAACAAGAAGGATAGAAACACATACGGTGCAACGGGAGCAGCACCATTGGCGTTGAGGTTGTCGCCCATGTCATTGAGGAAGAGGTTGCCATGGTTGGGGAAGAAATCATCGTCGGTGAAGTCGTGGCTGCCAGCAGTCGCGAGAGTGCACTCCCCAAATTTCAACAGCGCCCGCCGAATGGAGCGTAGGAGGGAGTGGCTGTAGGGTACGATGCGGCTGCCGAATGGAGCGCAGGAGTAGCACACGAAGCAGTAGATGGTGTCCTTACTAGTACTCCCTAGTCTCTATCTATCTATATCTACTCTTATAGAAAACCGAGTTGGTGATAATGGTGTGCCTGCCATCTTGTAATATAAACTGTCCGATCTATATCTGACGGATAGAAAGCCAACTATGACAATTTTACAAAACATACCCGCACCTCTCTCCACATTTATAGATAAGGCCTTGCCTCGTTCTTCCTTATCTCCCACAACCTCGTGCTCCTCCCTAAGTCTCTATATCTACTCTTATCTCTATCTCTACTACTCTTCTTTCTTTTTTAAAACAAATCAAATAGTACTGCACCGTCCGCTGCACGCCTGGCTGAACATGCCTCCTCGCCTCCATCATCACCAACTGAGTCTTTTATAGGAGTAGGAGTAGAGAAAAAAACTGAGTTGGTGATGATAGTGTGCCGTGCAATGCACGGGCATCTTGCTTTTTTTGCATACAATTCCAACCACCACGTATACACTGTCTTTGAGCACGGTTCGTAGTCGTTCCATGCTCAGGCATTGAAGTTTGTAACTATTTTAGATTACAATATACTACTCCGCTGGTGCTAGTAGTAGAGCAGAGTCCTACTCTACTACTCTACTCAAGCAAGTTAGGGCATAGTAGTAGGTACTGTAGGGAGTACCAGTACTGTGGTCACTCAAGCAAGTTGTCTGGCATTGATATGACCCTACGTTGCTGGTATGTGTCTCATAAGTCAAGCGGCATGCTCAAGTCATCATCACCTGTCCACTTCCCGCAGCACATATTTGCTTCTCCATCTTTGTCCGCGCATAATCTCATCCAATCTTCCATCCACGCTAAGGCGCCTCCCGCCCCCTCGTCTGAGACCCAAGCACTAACAATGGTAGAACCGAGCAGCGTCTGCCGAAAGTATGGCTGGAATTCGCTCCCCAGAGAGGTAATCACACTCATTGTTTCGCGTGTGGACAATCTCAGTACCATGCCGCTCGCCGCGTGCTCGTCGGGGCTGTACCGTTTACTCAAAGCCCTCAGGCCGGAGCTTTTTAAGCCAGCTCCTTGCTTGCTGATGCCGCTTGATCTTCAAAAACGGCGTGTCACGCAGCATAACGATCGTAGGGTGGCGAGCATCAACCCCCTTGACTGCGATCCGATCCCCGTCACCCTCAACTACATTAACGGTATGTACTGGGTCGACATGAACACGTCTTGGATGGTGCTCGTCGACGGTCGCGGCTGTTGGATGCTCGTGGAGGTCTAAACCCGGCAATTGATCCCCCTTCCTTCGATTAACACTTCACTGCTTTGGCACCGCAGCCCACAATACTCGGAATCTTACAGTAGCCAACATGATACCAAGTTTGATTTGCTCACGGTTGTAATGTGCCAAGTGCCCACAAGATATGTGAATTATAAAGACTTCAGGCTAATTGCGTTCTTCAACCGCGGTCTCGCCCAGCTGACAGGTCACTGCGGTAAGTGGATAAATCTGCACGTCCATCATAGGATCATACATCCTCCATGGTTCTTTGATGCCATTGAACACAAGGGCTTCATTTACGTTGTCGACTCCTTGTATGGCTGGACGTATTTCTAGCCTACTCCAGTCATCGCTACAATCGGCTGTTACAGCAGTATGTTACTTTCCTATGATATCATGATGGCTTGCTTATATTACTGTCAACATTTACTGAAAAAATATTCATGCTCATAACATGTTGTTCTTAAGATTGACTACATCAAGAGCCCTTTTTTATTTTACTCCAACTTGATATGATGTTGTAGGCTGCCTTGTGTCCCTACCCTTCCTAATCCCAGAACATTTCAAAGAAAAGCGGCATGGTGGTTGCAGGTGGTTCCTGGCTCGATCAGACGACGGCGAACGATTGATGATCGTTCGCACGTACCGGACGTGTTGTTTCGCGGAATACAATCACAGTCACTGCAAGGTCTTTGAGCAGGATCCCAGCTTCTCTGGGCCTTCAGGAAATTTTGACTGGAGGCTGGTAAGTAGCTTTGGTACACGCTCTCTGTTTGTCAAACTGAATTATCCGATTAACCAGGAGATAACCGACGGCAAGGATCATGATGGCAGTGCGGTTTTGTTCATCAGGAAAAACTGTGTGTACACAGCGTACCATGCGTCTCTGCATGCACCATACCCTGATATGTGCCGCCATGCTCTGCAGCCCAAAGTAGGAGAGAGGGTCGCAAGTATCAGACTTCGACCTGCTGGCTGGAGTTTCCCCCGTCAGGCACCCATCTGGTTCAAGCCGTCAGCCAATCTCCATAGCTTAATAAATAGTAACATCTAAATGAGCCAGTTAGTTAGATGCGTACACTTGGTGTAGTAGGATCTTTATTTAGTTTGATGCATACACTTGTTCTTTTTTGGTAGCCCTTTTGTAATAATGGCTGATGTTTGGTTTGGAAGAGAGAGTTGCGTCTTCACTCTTCTGGCCTGCTTACTGCTTCCGTTGAACCCCCAGCCCTGGTTGCTACTCCTGCTGTTTTCAATGTACAATCAGTAGTATATTTTGTCTGTTGGTTGAATAAATGTGTTGTTAGAACGACAAACACAATGTTTTGAAAGTCATTGCACGGTTTGATCCTTAGTGCCCTATACCATACATAACACATACTATTTTTTGTACGGAACACATTTTCCACTTGTTGATAACATGCAGCTCACTGATGAAGGCCCAATAGAGGAGCCCATAATTAACTGGAAGGGAGGGTCTCACATGAATCCGGCCCAGGTACATGCTCATGGTCCCCTAAACATAAATAAGTAAATAAATAAATAAAGCTAAATGCTCATGCACCAGTTCTTTAAATTCATGATTTTACAGGAGGATATTATTTCCTATGATAGTGTCGTTACATTCAGTCGATATTATTCTTAGGCAAAGATAGCGACCAGTCTTTTTTCTCCCAGCATTTTCTTCCTGCAACCAGCGGACCCATGCAAATCGTAGTCAACGTCGTAAATAGTTCCGGTCCATTTTTATTTTTCAGTAATAATGTCCAACCAAGCCCAGCACATTGGCGCCAGCACTTTATCGTCCGCCTTGGTGCCTCACCGCGGCGCCGCCGTCCGGCCCTATCAACATAGTTTTTTTTTGAAACGGTCCCTGTCAACATAGTGAATCGGGAGAGAACTTTAGTTGTGAGTATGATAGTATGGACCCACCAGGTCCACTCCCGAACACAAGCAAGCGCCTCTTTTACTACTCAGATGCACCCCTCATTTTTTACTCTAATCCACCATGCTGATATCCGGGACCCACATCATTTTTAACGTATAGTCAATTAACGACAGAATTGCACAACTTTTTTTTGAGTAGTAATTCGGAGGAGCAGGCTATAAACTGGGTTGTGCGGTCTCTGTGGCCCGTCTAACAACATGACCAGCCCAGCAAGTTTTTCTTTGGGAAAATAGGTGCCCAGTATTTCTTTTTGAAGAATAACCAAGCTAGGCCTATTTGTTTTCTTCGACTTACTGGGCTGCAAATCTTTCAAGACGAGGAGGGACGCATTCCGGCCTGGCCAAAGAGTATGGTCAGTGTCTGTTAAAAGTAATATCAAAGGGATTGAAAATTCCAAAAAATTATAGCAAATGGGATATTAGTTTATTTTTTTGTTTTTGTTCTTCACTAATATTTTATAGTATTTCATTGGATTTAACATGACATAGTACTAATTTATTTTTAAATTTGTTTTAGTATGGCTACTAATTTTTGGATTGAGAATATTTTGTTCCCCAGCCAAAATTTGCGAATTTTCAAAATTTCGCACATATTTAGTTAATTTTTTTAACCCTAGTACTGACCAGAAAATGGGCAGCAATTCTAAAAATGGAAAACGGGCTGCAATAATTTCCATATGAATTAGAAAATGAGTAAAAATTATAAAAATAATAGCAAATGGGATGTACACGCCACATATTTCGAGGCTGACTTGTTTACGCAAGGCTTTCTCCGTCAACACATGATTCTAGTAGTAGTGACTATTATATGTCCATCCAACGGCCCACGTGCTTCTTCAATCTCTGATCTTCCTGCTCCAGCCGCCTAAACTAGCGCCGGCGGGACTACCTGCTCCCTCCTCTTGTGGCCTCTGTGATGCCGCGCAGGCTTCCCCGGCCCACCCTACTCCCTCTGCTGGCCTGGCCGCACGCAATCAACGGCCTCCTTATTACGCGAAAAAAATGATTCCTCCCACTGACATCTGGGGCGCACCGGTTGGGAGGCTGACCTGTGGGCCTACTAAGTTGACGCGTATGCAGGGCTTGTCAACTTAGTCAACCAACGATTGTAGCAGCAGGAACCGTTGGATTTGAATCGAATGGTCCTGCTGCTTCTTCAAGTGCTTCTCTTCTTGCACCAGCTGCCCAAACCAGCGCCAGCGAGACCGCCTGCTCCTGCCTCCAGTAGTCGGCTGTGCTGCCATTGAGGCCTCACCGCCCCTACTACTCCCACCGCTAGCCATGCCCTGCGGCGACGGCAGCCTCACACCGTAGCCGAACTAGTGAACCCTTGTACTCCTCTCCGCGTGGGCATCCACTACCGCATCTTCCCCGGCTCTGCGTCGTCCCCTTCCTAGGCCTCGCCGTCGTCCACCACCCTGGTGATCTCGGCGCGGCGTGGTCAACGTGGTCATGGAATGACTTCCATCAGACGTGGACTATACGTGGAGGGGCTGACAGCTGGGTCCACGGCCGCACACAAGGAAATGCCTCCTTATTACGTGCAAAATAATGATTCCTCTAGCTGACATCTAGGACCCACCGGAAGGGCCTCTATATTTCGTGAAAAAACGTTCCCCTCACTGACAGGTCGGACCCACCAGCTATATCTTCGCACGCAAGGAAGTGTCTACTTATTACACACAAAAAAATGAATACCCCCCTGCTAGCTGTGACCCACCATAGTGGGTGGCTAACTTGTGGGCCTACTAAGTTGATGGGGACGGAGGGCTTTCTCAACTTAGTCAATACTCCAGTGACCGTATGATGTCCATCCAAAGGCCATAGTGCTTCTTCAACCTCTGGTCTTCTTGGTCCAGCCGCCCAAAGCAGCGCCGGTCGTGCCGCCTGCTCCTGCCTCCTGTGGCAGGCTGTGCTGCCGCGGAGGCCTCACCGCCCCCATACTACTCCCACCGCTGGCCAGGCCATCCCTCTACTCACCCACACCCCATGTTATTCTGCGGCGACGGCAGCCTCACACCACAGCCAAACCAGTGAACCCTCATACTCCTCTCCGCGTGGGCATCCACTATCGCGTCTTCCCCAGCTCCGCGTCGTCCCCTTCTTAGGCCTCGCCGTCGTCGACTGCCATGGTGCTCTCGGTGCGGTGTGGTCAACGTGGTCAAGGAACGACTTCCATCGGACGTGGACTGTACGTGGAGAGGCTGACAGCTGGGTCCACGGCCGCAGCAAGGAAGTGCCTCCTTATTACACGGAAAATAATGATACCTCTACCTCACAGCAGGGACCCACCGGACGGGCCACAGTATTTCGCAAAAAAACATTCCCCCCTGACTGCTGGGACCTACCAGCTACACCTTCGCACGCAAGGAAGTGCGTCCGGGCAAAAACATAAAAAAAATGATTCGCCCCCCTAACTGCTGGGACCGACCAGCTACATCTTCGCACGCAAGGAAGTGCCTGACAGTCGGGACCCACCTGGTCGAAGCATACGTAGTGTTATCATTCTGGTCGCGAACGTGTACGTACATAATGGTGGATGTAGAGGCGCGCACGTGTCGTAGTAGAGGCGCGCGCGTAGCATGTACACGTACGTACAACGGCCAGTGTGCAAGAAAGAAAATATGGCCACGTATGTGTACATACGGGCGAGGTCTCGAACGCCTACTCACGCATACGTACGGCCAGGGCTCATGTACATGGCTAGGTTGGAACGGAGAAACAACATCATCGTCATGTTCATGGGGAGCCAACCGGCTGGGTCGAAACCGAATGCGTCATCGTGTTCATCGGGAGGGCTTGGACGGAACAGGCGATGGAAACAAGGCCTGGCATACCGCAGAATGGAGGAAACGGCCTTGTGTTCGACCGGCCACGTTCGAAACGGGATCTTGATCATCGGGAGGGGTCTGGCGTACCGCAAAACAGAGGAAACAGACCTCCTATGGTCAAAACGGGGTTCCTGTTGATCGGGAGGGTTGTGGCGTACCACAAAACGGACGAAACAAACTTGTGTTAGAGCTCTACGGTCGAAACGGGGGTCCTGTTCATCGGGAGGGGTGTGGCGTACCGCAAAACAAGACTCCACGGGATACTGTTCATCTCCACCATCGACCTCCTCCAACCTCCATGGGCTACTGTTCATCCACCGTCGACCTCCTCCAGCCTCCACCACGCGCTACTCCACCGGCTACTGTTCAACCACCCCTCTCCACGGGCTCCTGTTCAACCACCCGTCCATGGTCTACTGTTCATCCACCCCTCCACCGTCTACTGTTTATCTAGCCCTCCACGGGATCGTCCTGTTCATCCACCCCTCCACAGGGTCCTGTTCATCCAGCCCCAACCGGCTCGATCGATCGGGGTCCTGTTCATCCGGAGGCAACGCCACGGGGTCCTGTTCATCCACCCCCACCACTCACTGTTCATCCAAACCCCCCCGCAACGCTCACTGTTCATCCAAACCCCCTGCAACACTCACTGTTCATCCAGAGGCAGCATCGATCAGCTTCAGTTAGCAGCAGTAGCGACGGACTCGCTCGATCGCTCGGGTTCAGAAACGCGTAGCCTGCAGTGCAATCGCTCGGGTTCAGTTAGAGCCCAACGCCTCGCTCGGGTTCAGTTAGAGCCAACGCCTCACACACACGCGTGTACGTGTACAAGAGAAACGTGCATCGCTCGGCCCCTGACCACCCACCGTAACCGGGAACTCCCAGAAATTTTCCTCGCCCTCGCTTCTACCATGGTTTTTTCTGTCATGGATGGCCCAAAGAATGTCATTCCGGCCCGCCCAGGACGAAAAGCCCTTTTTCTGTCATGATTTTTTGTCATAGAAGTAGGAGCCCACCACATCTATGATGATACCGGGTTTTGTCACAATTATCGTCATAGAAGTGTCATAAGTATGGCAGAATTTTTTTCGTTCGGCCCAAAATGTCATGGATGTGTCTTTTTTTTGTAGTGTTATGAGTATTAACAACATCAATGAGCTCAGTACAAGTACCTGTGAACCTGGTAGATGATCCTGATGAGCCCTTATCTTCTTTTCTCCAGTGACGGCACCACTCCTGTGATCTAAGCTGTTTTAAGCTATCCGGAGTGGGTGCCGATTTTTATTTATCTATTGAACAACTGTCATGAGAGTTCTGAGCTACTTTCTGGCCGTCTCGTATAGCTGTTGAGTTTCTTTTTGTGACAGTGGCCCTATAGCTGCTTTTTGGCTATCTTAGGGAGCTGCCACTTTCTTCTTATCGACCCAGTCTCATGCTCTGAGCTGCTTTTTGGCCATCCTGAGCCGTGGTTGAGTTATTTTAGTAATGTCCTAGATCTGAGTTGTAAAGACCGTTCTGGTGGCTACTGATTTATTTTCCGATTTCTTGCAAGGGTTCGGATGATCATTTCCCAACAATTAGAACTTGAGAAGTGATGAACCTTCCATTTAAACAATATTACATGTCAGAAGTATGAGGATAGGTTATGATTGCCGAAATATTGCTCCCGGCAGTACCTATGGTCATACGAACAAGCAATATGACCCAGCTCTTTCAGCCAAGGACCTAGACCAAGAAAACAATAATGAAGGAGCAAGACCGGTGATGCAGGTATGAAAATTGTTGTATGAACCATATGGTGCAGATACCCCGGACAGTCTGAGCTAGTAGACCAGCATGAATATTCAACTGCGAGGTCTACTCAATTTTGGTAAGGAACCCATATCCAGACAACCTGCTCGGTTAATAGTACATGCTCATATTTGTCAGTATCAAATGTTTGAGTTTGTCAAGTCAGACTAAAGGTCAATTCAACAGTTTGACTTCGGCAACTATGGTAAAGCAGCATAGAGCCCACTATCCCCAAGGGCATACCAATAGTATGAGCAATCGGAATGATGAATTATAATCTCAAAGCATGGGCCCTCACTTATGGGAAGCATAAAAAAGGCAGCCTATCATGAACAAAATTCTTCTACCAGCACCCATCATCAGTCAAGTATGAGGATATTATCATATAAGGTCATACCCCTTCATGCTGGTCACGACAAGCGACAATCAAATATTTGGAATGGATCTAATACTCAAGATAGTAGAGCTAGTCAGGACGATTCAGAAATTCCTGTGGTAAGTCAAAATTTGTTAGGAAGAGGTTATGCCTCAACTCATAGTTTGGAACCCAAAGGACCTGCATTTAGTGGAGATACCCAATGCAAGGAGTCAGAGCTTGGGTATTTATTAGCGAAAATCTGATCACAACTTTATGAAAGGTTGTTAGTGCTGGATGGCACACCCAGCTGAAATCACTCTTGAATTTGTGAGACGGAATATATTTCAGTCATGATAATCAATCACACTTAGCTAAATCAGCAGATATGAAAATAATTGGAGCATGTATAAGCATGAGCATGTGAGGTAGGATCTGTCAAAAGGTGGATATAGTAAAGCAAACAACCCCAGAGCCAGTCAGGTAAGTCAGATAAAAATTTAGTGGGGAACAATCAATGAGGAAAAAAGGATACCCGAGTTGGAAACGGTTTCCATAAGGTCAGATATGTAGACTTGTTCCCTGAGCAACCAAATCTCGAGGAAGAGATTTCTTTAAGGGGGTAAGAGTTGTAACAGCCAGATTTTTGGCCCTTTCTTTTTCTTTTGATTTTCTGAGGGTTTTGCGTGAGTTTTCTTTTTCCGTGGCTTTGTGGTCTGGAAACTGAAGGAGATGCACTCTTCATTCTTTTTAGAGTGGCTTGTCATACCCAAATCTTTCCCTAGACCTTTCCATTTACACCTTGGACCAAATCCCAATATTCTTTTTATTGGGAATATTCCTTTTCTATGAAAGGAGTAACTCAATTTTCCCTAGGTTGTGAAGCAACCCATATTTCCCTCACTCCTAAAATTCCCAAATAATTCTCATAAATTTTTTGGGTCATATCTTTAACCAATATGGCAAAACGTTTCATTGCCATGTTAAAAAATAATCCTCAAAAATTCAATTCCTATTCTGCCCTAAATGGCACATTGTGAAGCAAGTGCTATTTTCCTTTGCCCAATTGACCTTAAACTTCTTGGACACCTTTTCATGTCCATATCATTGCCACATGCCAAAATTCAACCTCACTTTCCTAGTAATTATTTAATTATGATTTTCCAAAGTTTTTGTCCAGAAAGAAGATTTCTAAAGGAGGTACAAGCTAGGCATATCCAAATGAGCTGCAAGTTTGCATGGTCCTCAATAGCATCATATCATAGCCCTCCACCAATGTTGAGCTCATTTAATGCCACCATGTGAGGTTATCTTCAATTCTTAGTTTCTGGTCAGATTTTTAGTTTGTGAAGGAACTGTATTTTATATTTTTTTTCATTTAAGCTGCGAATTTACCAGCACATTATATTATCTATATAAACTCCCTCCACCAAGTTGTGGCTCAATCCATTCCTACATTTTCCCTGTAGAATTTTTCCAAGTTTCTGGTCAGAATAAAGCTTTGTGAAGCAAGTGCCACTTTGGTTCATCCAAAAGGCCTGAAATATTTGTGGGCATCTTCATATCCTAAAATCATTGGGCCATGATCAGATTCAGCTCAATCCAATTATGTATGTGAGTGCATCATCCAAATATGTAAATTTTGCCATTATGGCACTTTCTACAACAACCCCCTCTAAACTCCTCCTCTTAAGCTGGTTTTTGGTAATCAGGATCACCTTAGTGCTTGATCACACCGTGACAAAGATCAAAGTCTAATTCCACACGTGTGAGCCACAACAAGTTACAAACACCTTAATGTTGCAATCTTTTGGAGCTAGGTGTGAATCACTTCTTTGCCCCTGGACCGATTTATTTCCTCATTTAGACTAAGGGCATTAGTGTCAATCCAGTAGACATGGTCAGCTTGGCCAAAACCCGGAGTTTGCTCCTGTGCGCGTGGTGATCACACTGATGGCATGCCTAATTGCGTGCTTTGGAGTCTTCCCGCCCCTATTCCCGTCGTCTCCCTCCTCGTCTCGACACCAAACCATGTCCTGGAGCTTCCCCGTGATTGACTTCATCACCCCGTGCTCGGCCCGCCTCCTGGTTCGCCTTAAATGCGTCGCAAACACCATGAACGTGCCATGCCCACCATTAGTGCACTAGTTGACCTCGCTAGCGAGGCTCTAGAGCCCTCCCCTCGGCTATATAAGTGTGCCTGAGGTCCTCCCGCAGCTCGCAAGCCCCTCCCATGCCTCTCCCGACCCCCGGAGCCCTGGGCCCCCTCTTTTCTTCACCGGAGTCCGCCTCGGCCATCGCCGGTCTTCTCTGTTTCGGCAACCGCAGGCCTCCTCTCCTCATCCCAAGTTGTCCACGAGCTCCCTCACCTCCTAACGGTCCGCCCCCACTCCTCAGGCTCACCGGAGATGGCCACACCACCGAGAACCACCGCCGGCGCCCACCTCCTGTCCTCCTCGGGTCGCCACCCATCGTCGTTGTTACAAGCCTCCCCGGCGGCCGCTCTTCGCCTGAAATGGTGCGCCTAGCCCCGCCGCACCCGCCGGTGGCCTCGCCCTGGCGGGAGTCGGCCGGAGCCGGCCGCCCTAGCGTCGCCCCTCCCCTGCTCTCCTCTCTATTCACGGGTGAACAGGAGCGAGGAGAGGAGCAAGATGACGATTCGCCTAACCCCTCCCCCGCACTTGGGCCCCGCCTGTTAGCTTCTATGTGTTCACTTGGCCCCGAGCCCGCGTGGATTCAAGTGGAAACGTATTCTGGAAGTACGTTTTCTTTTAATGAAAGCGTACTTTCGTTCTGCTTTGGGGTTGAATACGTTATCGTTGCTCTGAAAACGTATTCTCATCTACTACGGCTCAAAATGCGTTTTCGTCTTCAGAAAACGTATTCGGCCCGAAGGCGCTTTCAGTTTTTCCGCCAGGGGCCTGTTTGCTGAAGTTTATTTGTAGATTCGTCCCTGAGCTTCAAACCCTCACAACTTTTCAACCGTAACTCCAATCGAGGAGAAACCAACGCTCTCATCTTCGTATCATCCAGATCTTTCTGTTGGTTCCATTTTCACTAGGTGGTCACACAGTGAAAATGACTATTTTGCCCATGCCTCTAATCACCCCCCTTCAAGAGAGAACCATCTGGCGTTTCGTTTCCGTGGCTTCCCCGCACTTCTTCCCGGAATCTCCGTCATCCCCAGGCAAGCCACAATACCCACTTGCATGAGAGTCATGTAGTAGCCATGGTTTTCAACTTGAATATTTTATAAATGTTTGCTTGTTTAAAATATGGTCATCATTGTTCCGGTGATGTTTAGAGTTTCATGTTCACTCTCGTGCGATGTTGTCCCGCACTGTTTTATCATGTTCTACCTGCTAGTATTCCTTTCATATGTTTATGCTTGCCAGTAGTACATGTTTATGTTGGTGATGGCCTTCGGTGCATGACTGTTGTCTGTTCCGAGTGCCGTTGTGATGCATGTTCCATTGCATCCAGTTGGTTAAATGCTTGCATGGTAGCATTGTTGATACGTTCTTGCATGATATTTATTGTTGATGCTAGTGGTCATGCTATGTTTCTAAGAAGTGTATACTTGTGATGTTCATGCTAGTCAGTATGCCATGCTCAGTCAGATATATGAATTGTGTTGTTGATATGTTAAGAAGTAATGTTGCACAGCCATGCTTATGTTGATGTCATGCTCATGCATTGTAGTTGTTATTTTCTTATGAATCAGCTTTTCGCATTCAAGTTTAACCGGACTTAATTGAACTTGAACAACTGTCGGCTGAGTCATGGTGCCACCATATAGAGCTGACCAGTGCAATCACATTTGCCTTATGTATGGGGAAGGCCCTAATGCGGTCTATTGACATGCCTCTCGCCGATGCCTCCAACTAGGGAAGGTTATGGGTGCGCGCTACCCTGATCAGGTAGGCGAAGATAAGCCTTGTGAGCCCGTTGTTGTTATGGTACCGTGTCCCCGTTTGGGACCGTTTATTTGCCACGACGGTGGCCGTTTTGCCTTTTGTAGGCTGGGGCACCCATGACTTAGCCCAAAGGGGAGTTGGTCGGAGTGACCGGGAGAGTGTCATGGCAGTAGATCGGTTTTGTCGCAACGCCGTTGGTCCACCCGAATGGGAGTGCGAGGCCATGTTCTGTGGTGTATGTACATTGTGCTACCTCTGCAGAGTGTGTGTTAAATCTATCAATAGCCGCGCCCGCGGATAAGGGCCCAGTTCATAGTTGGTCACACTATGGGTCAACCGTAATAATAATGATGTGCTTAATAACAACCCCGGTTCGATGATAAGATAAGTTGGTTATGTGATCCGGGAATGATCACCGTTTGGTTATGAGGTAACCCATTGAACCAAGTGCAGTTCCGTTTGTGATCCGTGAATGATCACCGTGGTATCGAGTATACCGAGTTGTGGGATATTTGTAATGTTGTGTGAGAGTCAAGGGTAAAGGTCAAGCTCCTGGTGATCATGTAATGACTATTGCAGTATTGTTTATACCAAGCTTGATTTGATCCTGAGATGACCGTGTGATGTCTGCGATGGTAAGTGATGCATGTGATGGTTACAAGGTAACCCGAGCAGAATAAGTGATGCATGATAGTGTCATCATGTTGCATGCTAGTAACGTCACATTCATATGTTCATGCCATGCACATATTGTTCTAGTTGTACCTTGTTCATGTTGTTCATGCCATGTTGTTATGATAATCTCATGTTAGTTCCTGCTTAACCTGTAATTGCCATGCTGTTGTGTCGGAGTTCTGGGAATGGGGGTACCCAGACTTGCCTGCCTGCGGTCTGCGGCGTGGCTCAAGGGGTGGCCCACTACGACCCATCTTCATCAACACATGCTCAAGACCCTCGCGAGGGGCCAAGCCTCGCGGGGCGGACGACAGGAGGCTTCCTCGGGCACGGCCTATCAGGCTGGCTTGTGTGGAGGCGGAGAGATCAAGGCGGGGTACCTCACGAGGTGCTCATGACGCAAGCCATGATGATCAAGGCCAGGCGGGCGCCAGGCGGGCGTTGGCCTGTGCAGAGTCCTTGTTTCCTCTTTGGTGCAAAGGGGGCAAGCGCAGGCGAGAGTATCAAGCAAAGGCAACCATTTCGGTGCAACAAGACCAAGACCAACAGGACGGCAGAACGGAGGTCATTGTGGAGCCCAAGCCGGCGTCATTGTCAGGGCCTTTGGCAGGCGAGGACCAACTTTAGTCAGGATAAGTGTACTAGATGTTCCCCTTCAAAATGGCCAATTGTTGGCGCCCTTCCCGCTCAATATTTGGGGAGAGGCCCAGGGCGTCCGCCTACAAATAGGACTAGCCACCCACAGGGTAGAGGGGCATCAAGAGATCGAGAGATCGAGAAATCAAGAGATAGAGAGAGAAAGAGAGAGGCAACTGAACTCCCCTTAGCAGTTCATCGCCATAGCCAAGAACAGACCCTCGCGAGGCTGTTCTTCCTTGTACTGTTCATCATCAGCCCCTAAGGCAATCCACACAGCATAAACTAGAGTAGGGTATTACACCACAATGGTGGCCTGAACCAGTATAAATCTCGTGTCCCTTGTGTTGTTCTTCGTGTAGTTTTAGATCCTTGCGGGGCGACGAGACATGGGTATGCAGGGGGTGTGATCTCCGCGTGCACCCCAGAGTTTGAACCTTGAGGGTCTACCGGAACCCGAAATCCGACATTTGTCGCGCCAAGTAGGGGTGCGCCGGAATCCGCCTTCCGTCGCCTCGTGTTTCGCCGCCCGTGGCATCCATGTCAGACGCTCGTCGGGCCCGCGCCGAGCGCCGGTCCGCTCTCGCCACTCGCGTCACCCAGACAGCCCTCGTCGGCGGGCACCCCCGTCATTCCCCGTCGCCTGCCGTCAACGCCGCCACCGGCCCGGCGGGGAACGAGCAGCAGGCGTCGTCCCTGCACCCTTCGGTGCGGCGAGAAGGCCGCACCGCCACCCCGTCGCTGACTCCGGCCAGCTCCTCGTCCCATGCCCGTCGCGCCCCTGCGGACGCACATGCAGCGCTGCTCCTGGCGCGGGAGCTCCTGCACTACCGTCCCGTCGACGACCTCTACGATGAGTGGCTCGCCCGCATCACCGAGCTCGTCAGCGCCGCTGGGGGCTCCCCTGCACCATCCCTCTCGCTGCACCGCGCCCCGCCCTGCGCGGGCGATGAAGTTCCGGGGGCGCCTCAGCCGCCTCCCCCTCAAGAAGGTGCCTTGGCCCCAAGGCGCGTGGCCCATTGGCGGAACCCACTCCGTCCAGCGCCAGCACAACAAGAGAAGAGCTGCCAAGAGATCCCACGCCCCCAAGAAGCCGCCCGTGTGCTCCCCGCACCGGCCCGGGACGAACATGCTCCCGCTCCAGCGCATCAAGACCCCGCGCTGCACCTGGCGGCAGCGCACAGGGACTTCCAAGATCAAGCTCCATCACCCAAGGCCTCCCGCGGCCACTGCAGGCTGCCGTGCCTTCACCACCGAGCTGCGCAGCGTGGCCTGGCCGGGCAAGTTCAAGCCAGATCTGCCCCCATGCTATGATGGCACGGCTGACCCTGCGGAGTTCCTCCAGCTCTATGAGCTGGGCATCGAAGCCGCCAACAGGGACGAGAAGGTCATGGCGAACTGGTTCCCCATGGCGCTCAAGGACGGCGCCTGCACCTGGCTCCTGAACCTGGCTCCTGGCACGATATCCTCCTGGGACGAGATGCGCACCCGATTCATCGCCAACTTCCAAGGCACCCACGACCGGCCCTCGGCCATGAGCGACTTGCGCCGCATCAAGCAGCAGCCGGGAGAGACCCTGTAGAAGTTCATCCATCGCTTCAACAACGCTTGCCTTAAGATCCCCAAGGTGTCTGAGGAGGCCATCATCTCAGCCTTCTCCGACGGCGTACGTGACGTCAAGATGAAGGAGGAGCTTGCGATCCATGAGGACCTGTGCACCTCCCTGGAGCTGTTCAATCTGGCAACCAAGTGTGCTAGGTTTGAGGAAGGGCGCCTTTCCCTCCTCAAGCTACCAGCTGCTCACCCAGAAGAGAAGAAGCCCAAGGCCAAGGACGTGAAGCGCAAGGGGGCTGCAGTGCTTGCAGCAGAGCCAGACACCAAGCGAGGCAGGGATCATCATCAGGACGAGGGGGCTGGAGGCCTCCCTCCTCTGCCACCACAGCCGAGGAGGAATGAAGACCATCATCAGGACGAGGGGGCTGGAGGCTTCCAGGAGCTGCGCGCAATCGCTTCTATCTTGGGCGGCGCTCAAGCCCCGGCCTCTCAGCGCATCTTCAAGCAGTTTGCTCGCGAAGTGAATGTAGTCCTCCCCAAGATTGAAGCCCCACGCCCTTTCAGGTGGTCAGCGTGCGCTATCACGTTTAGCTTAGCGGATCAGCTCAAGTGCGCGGCCACAGCCGGAGTCCTCCCGATGCTGTGTTCCCCAATCATCAGCAATGTGCAAGTCACCAGGACCCTCATCGATGGCGGAGCAGGGCTCAATGTCCTATCCGTCGAGACGTTCAACAATCTCCAAGTGCCCTACAATCAGCTGCAGCCAACCAAGCCTTTCTCAGGAGTCACTGATTGTTCCACGGTTCCGATAGGGTAGGTCCGCCTTCCTGTTACCTTCGGGAAGCGCGACAACTACCGCACCGAGCTCATTGACTTCGATGTCGCTCACATCCGCCTGCCGTACAATGCCATCCTCGGGTACCCAGCCCTGGCCAAGTTCATGGCCATGACCCATCATGGCTACAATGTCCTCAAGATGCCGGGAAGCGGTGGAGTCACCACGGTGCCTTGTGAAGAGAGAGACGCTATGTGTTCTCTGGAACGTGCTTTCCAAGCCGCATCAATTGAAGACCCAGATCACAGGAATGGGAGGCTTCCCGAGGCTGCTCCTAAGAAGAAGAAGACATCGCCTGGCCCGACCCCTTGGGAGGCAGGCCCCTCAGGGTCCGCACCTGTTCAGGGGGCACCTCCTTCTGTCGCATAGGGAGGTGCGCCCGGCACCCTCCTCGAGCAAGGCTCGGGGGCTCTCTCCTGGAGGGCCATCGACTTTGCTAGGATCACGAGGGAGGCGCTCGGGCACCACTTGGAGGCGTGCTTCAACGCACGTTTCCCTCAGGAAGAAGCAAAGCAAGGAGGGCCAAACCCTCGGGAGTTCATCAGCAAGATCATTCAGGAGCTCCAGGAGTCAAAAGTCATGAGGGGCAGCCACCGCTTACCCGCCGTAGCTCCCTATCCAGGCGAGGATGGTGGGCTGCACGTCTGCATCGACATACCAGGTCTCAACCGAGCCACCTCTCAGGAGCGCCTCTGGACCTCACGCGTGGGACGCTGCGAAGGTCCACCCCACAGCTATGTTCGCATGCCTTATGGCCTGCCAAATGCGGCTGCCGTGCGTCAGCGCCTCATGAGGAGCAACCCGGAGGCCCAAACGGTCAGGCATTCCGCAGTCCTGGCGGAGATGGAGATGGTCCGCGAGGAGCCGCCAGCGCCTTCGGAGCCCCCCGAGGCCCCTGGTCCTGGGGGTTCATGAAGATCGTCTCCCGCAGCGCATGCCGTCCGCTACTTCAGCATCCCTTCATGTTCAACATTATCAGGTGACATCCTTCGAGTTTCATCTTCAGCTGGAAGCACCCCCCAGGGCCGCATCATTCCCAGGCTGCGTGGGTCTGTCCCTGCGGCATGTATCCCTTTGATTCATGTTTTTTAGCTTACTTTATTGGGGGCGCCCCTCGGGCTGCATCATCCCCAAGCCACCCAGGCTAGACCCAGTGGCATGCATTCCCCTCGCGTTTACTCGAGTAGTGCGTTTGACCATCATGATTGTTATTTGATGCCTGTCCATGGCACCCTTCTTCCTTCATGTCGGCCGCTTGCACGTTAAAGGCGGGGTACCTGAGCATCGCGACTCATGGGCTCCTACTGGCTCTCCAGCCCTCACCCTCTGGCCTTGTCCACGGCATCGCGACCTGGCATACCAGCGACGGCTAAGCCCGCTCGAGGGCCGGGACCCAAGGACGTAGAGTGCCGACATCTAACCAAATTTGTAGGAACACATTACAAGTAAGGCCCAGAGCCAGGCGCAACCCGCCTTGAGATAGGGCCCAGTGAGTTCCGCGCTGGCTCACGGGTGCCCAGATACACCTCGTCAGGCCCTACCGTGCCAGCCACGTGTCAGGGCGGGGCTGTACACGCCCTGGGGGCTCCTCCCGGAGGGGAGCCTCCTCCCACGCACCAGTGGAAGCACCATGCTCCGCGCTGGCTGACGACACTGCCGAGGAGCGGCTATGCCCGTACACATACGAAAGCACTATGCTCCGCGCTGGTGATAAACAACTGAGGGTGGCCCCCGGCCGCATCAACCTCAAGGAGCCCAGAGCTCAATGTTCGGCCTCATCATAACGCCTCCCCTCGGGAGTGCCACGCGAGGGGGCTGGGCACGGGGGCTACACCTGGGTCACGCCCAGGCGCACGCCACCCAGCCATGCCCCTCGGGACTAGTTCGTCGCACGCCTCTCCCCGAGTGGAGCCAAGGTATGAAGGCCGTTTGAACGTCAAGGGGGACTCCTGAGCATCGCGACTCAGGAGCCAAACAGGTCATGTAGCCCCTCACCCCTTAGTTCCGAAAGGCTAACGGCTGCTGAGGTATGCGCGGGGCCGGGCTCTGCCGACATAGAATGGTAAATTCACCCATACATATCACCTCCCTACTTGCTGTTCGTGCGTCAAGGGGGACTCCTGAGCATCGCAACTCAGGAGCCTAACTTGTCACGTATCCCCTCACTCCTTGGTCCCGTCCTGGTTTCTGGTCGGGGCTAATGGCGGCTGAGGTATGCGCGGGGCCGGGCTCTGCCGACGTAGAACACAAGCAAGTAGGAAGGAAAAGCGCAAATCTCAAGGAATTCAAAAGCAAATATTACAGTCCATAGAGTGCTTTGACAAAACCAAACAAAAGCTTAAACGCCTCCATGAGGCAGGATGCATGTTGCAGGAATTAAAAGCAGGACGGGAGCCGCGAAGGGGTCACTTTCTGGCGGTGCCATCGGTGGTGACGGAGCTGCGCTGGGTGACTTCGCCTCGTGGAGCCTCAGGATCGGCAGCGCCTCGCTTTGGCTTGGTGCTGAAAGCCTGGAACTTCGCCAGCAGAGCCTCCGCTCGACCCTTCACGGCCTCAGCAGCGACGGCGGCAAGCTCGCCGCTCACGGGCTCCAGCAGGCTGTCAAGGTCAACGTCGGGGTCGCGAAGGTAAACTTGGGTGAAGACGCGCGTCAGCGCTGCAGAAGAAAGGACGTGCGCCTCAGCCTCAGCCGTGGGGCCAAGGCCGAGGGCGAGATCTTCAAGGGCGCGGACCAGGAAGGGAAGCAGCTTGGCAGGGCCGTCCTCTGCGCCGGCCAGCGGGCTTTCCAGGCCACTGTCATAGAGTGACTTCAGCAAGGTGCGATCCTTCACCTCCAGCTTCGCAAAGGCCACGTGGTCCTCAGCCAGGACCCGCGCCTTGCCGTACAGCTCGATCCTCTTCGCCTCCAACGCCTGCTCCAGCGCACCCAAGCGTCCTTGGCGTTCATCAAGTTTGGCATCCCGGTCCTTGGCGGCAGCCTCGCGAGCCTTCATGTCTGCCACCTTCTCCTGGCGGACACAGGCCTCCTTGGCAAGCTGGTCGCACAGGCCTTGCAACTCGCTCTCCAGCACCTCGCAACGACCCCGGACATCCGCAACCTCACCCAAGGCGGCGTCGCGAGCGGCCTTCGCCTCAAGGGTGGCCTGCTTCTCGTTGCAAGCCGTCGCGGCCTAAGCCAGTGCTGCTTGGACTGAAGCATCAGAGCGAACCCAGCCGGAGGCCAGCTCCAGGCGCCCGGCCACCAAGCGAGGGTCGGCGCCTAGAAGATCTTTCCGTAGCCGGTCCAGCTTAGCAGCAGCACGATCCAGGACAGTAGAAGGAGGTAGAGAGATGGCAGTTGGCGGAGTAGGGGGAAAAGACGGCAGCGTAATCACAGCACCATGAGTCGGGACCTTCTGCGCCCTGATGACTGTGGCAGTGCCATCAGGCAAGGACACCTCGGGAGCCGCTTGGGCCACGGGGGTTGAGCTCGCCCCAGCTAGCGCTGCCAGGCCTCGTGAGCATGACCGAGAAAGAGAGGCCCGCGTCTTGTTGCCCCCTTCTCTCGCGGATGGAGGTGCTGCCTCGGACGAAACCTCGGGAGCCCCCCTTCAGCTTTTTCGCTGCAGGCACCGGCCTAGCCAAGGAATATGGACGTCAAGCCTCAATAACGAAGCAAGAAGCAAAACGAGAATCAAGCACTTACTGGTCATCGCTCGCGGGCTCAAGCAACCTCCGGCCGAACTTGAAGCCTCAAAGCCGGCTGCTGGGATCAACCTCAAGAGGCTCGGGAGCAGGAGGCGCGTCTGCAGATCGCCCCGGAGCCGGAGCAGACCCGCGGGGAACCAGCCCCGTCCTGTCCTTCTTCGGGATCAGGGGCAAGCTCTCGCCACCTCGCTCGTTGCCATCCTCGTTGTCATCCGGCATGAGGCGAAGAGCGCGGGACCTACGCCGAGGGAGGGGTGCCCTCGACTCCCCGTCGGTCGCCTCGGAATCGGGCAACTCTTCCTGCTCCTCTTCCTCCTCCTCTCTGCTGGAGTCGCCGGAGGACACGTTCACCGTCGCCAGGGCCACCAGGTCCTCGGGAACCTCTGCGGGCACAGGCCCGTCCCTGTTGAAAGCGGGCATGGAGTTCACCACCTGCTCCCAGTCCTCCCGAAGGAACAGGGGCACAGGAGCACCCTCCAGTCTCACCACATCACCCCAACCAAGGATTGGAGGACCATGGCCAGATCTTCGCCTGCCAGGACTTTGGGGTTCTAGCGAAGGGCGGCGTCGGCCCCCCCGAGCCTCCATAGCGGGAGCGAATATTCCCGAAGCGGAGCCACCCGGTGCTCCAGGAACTCCCTCAGGAGCGACGCCCCGGTCAGCTTTGCCGTCGCCATGTTGCCCGGCCACAGGTCCGCGTCCATCCTCTCCAGCACTGGCTTCGCGCGGGGATCAATGAGCTCCGCGCGAGACCAAGCGTCAATAGACTTGGGCTGCTCCGTGGGCAGAATCAGCCGGGGATGGATGCGCCCAGCATCCACCATGACCCACTTGCTCCTGAAGGCTTCAATCCTCTTCCCGGGCTTCGAGATGGCATTGGAGCTGCCATACGCGACAAAACTAGCACACGCGGTGATGGAGCCGCGAGAGACCCGGAGGTAGAAGTAATGGCACAACAAGGCCACCGAGGGCCTTACCCCGACATGAGCCTCGCAGTAGTAGGCGAAAATCGCCAGGAGAAGAACAGAGTTGGGATGGAGGTGCAGAGCTAGCAGGTTGTAATGGTGGAGAACAGAAAGGAAGAACTCAGAAAAGGGGGGCACCAGACCGGTGACGATGGCACTCACAAAGAGCGGGTAGAAGGTGCTTCCTTCGTCCTCAGGAAGGGCGGAACCAACCTTAAACACGGCCGCCCCGTCGTTGCCTTGCGCCGCCATCATCTGGCGCGTCAGGGCAAGGTTCTTCCCCGACACATTTGGAGGATCCATAGCGGGCGAGTACCATGCTCCGGCCGGGGTCTGGCGAGGCGCCATGCCTTGCTAGGATGCAGAGTTGGAGTAGATCTGGGGATTTCGGAAGCGAGAAGGATAGGAGCGAGAAAGGGGATCTGGGAAATGACTGGAGAAGGTAAAGAAGGAAGGCCTAGATGGGTACCGCTCTTTTGTCAATTCGTGCGGTTTCCGAGGCGCGGTGGGGAGCTAGGTTGCCCACGTCCAATCAACTGCCACGCGGCGCCCAAGGCCGCAGGTTATTGGGCCCGCGGTGCTTCGCACTTGCCCGTTCGCTTCTCTGCTAAGCCAAATCCAAGCACGCCTTGGGCCCAGGGGCTACTGTCGGTGTTCTGGGAACGCAGGTACCCAGACTTGCCTGCTTGTGGCCTGCGGCGTGGCTCGAGGGGTGGCCCAGTACGGGCCATCTTCATCAACACATGCTCAAGACCATCGCGAGGGGCCAAGCCTCGCGGGGCGGACGATAGGAGGCTTCCTTGGGCACGGCCTCGTCAGGCTGGCTCGCGAGGAGGCGGAGAGATCAAGGCAGGGTACCTCGCGAGGTGCTCATGACGCAAGCCATGACGACCAAGGCCATGCGGGCGCCAGGCGGGCGCCAGCCTGCGCAGAGTCCTTGTTTCCTCTTTGGTGCAAAGGGGGCAAGCGCAGGCGAGAGCATCAAGCAAAGGCAACCATTTCGGTGCAACAAGACCAAGACCAACAGGACGACAGAACGGAGGTCATCGTGGAGCCCAAGCCGGTGTCATCATTAGGGCCTTTGGCAGGCGAGGACCAACTTTAGTCAGGATAAGTGTACTAGATGTTCCCCTTCAAAATGGCCAATTGCTGGCACCCTTCCCGCTCAATATTTGGGGAGAGGCCCAGGGCCTCCGCCTATAAATAGGACTAGCCAGCCACAGGGTAGAGGGGCATCGAGAGATCGAGAGATCGAGAGATCAAGAGATAGAGAGAGAGAGGTGACTGAACTCCCCTTAGCAGTTCATCGCCCCAGCCAAGAACAGACCCTCGCGAGGCTGTTCTTCCTTGTACTGTTCATCATCATCCCCTGAGGCAATCCACACACCACAAACTGGAGTAGGGTATTACACCACAATGGTGGCCTGAACCAGTATAAATCTCGTGTCCCTTGTGTTGTTCTTCGTGTAGTTTTAGATCCTTGCGGGGCGACGAGACATGGTTAGGCAGGGGGTGTGATCTCCACGTGCACCCCAGAGTTCGAACCTTGAGGGTCTGCCGGAACCCGAAATCCGACATGTTGTTTGTCTTGATGCTTCTGGTTATTGTGAGCTTGCAAGTACATTCAATGTATTGACCTGGCATGTCATGCCATTTTGCAGGTCATGCCAGATTTGATTGCTTGTTTACCGTGGATTCCTTGTTTGCGAGCTAGGATAAGCATTCTAGCTAGAGCCCTGCAGAGTGGAGTTCACCATCATCGTTGTTTTTCCGCTGCTAGAAGTTATTCCGCTGCTTTGTGTTGTTATGCTGCTTTCATAGAGCAACCGTGGAAGGCGTAGTGTCACCATGCCGATGTAACCCATTGTACCCAATATAGATTGCAATAAAGAGCTGATTTGTTCTATGCTAAGTAGTGCCATATTCAAGACGACTTCATCTCAATCTCTGGGCTGGAATACGGGGCGTTCCGGTTTCTCTGAGCCGGGGTGCCACAAGTACATTAGTTATTGTTAAAAAATGAAAAGGCATGTTAACTGCAACATCCTTAACAGCAACCAAATATCATAATTCATAGTGGTATTGCTGAAACTGTTACTGATGAAATTGAACTGCATGGCAAATAGTTGCACATATAGAGCATCACATTGTGAAGAACTGAAATAAACAAGGCATAAGGCCATCTCTAGTCGATCATTTACAAGTTAACGGACTCTACTCCTGCAATTTTTGGCTGTTTCTAGTCGATCCCCTAAACTTAACATTGTAAACTTCAATTTGATCAAGTTTAAAGCAGGTTCAACCAAAAGTAGCATGCATTCAAACATTAACATAGATAGTTTTGCATAACCAAACATAAAGCATAAATTGAAACTAAACTAAACTACTTTCGGTCAAAGTGGTAGTCGAGCCAATCCTTCCTTGTCAGGTACGGTGTGCCGTGAGCCGGGTCCGGGCCGGTGCCGTCGTCGGGGTCGTTGGGGGTAGACACTCCTCCACTCGTCGATGTCGATTTCCTCGTCCTCATTGCCCGCTCGTCCTCGAGTAGGTAAATGATAAAACCAGAATTTTTGATGTGGAATTCTACCTAACATAATTATCGATGTAATTTTCTTTATTGTGGCATGAATGTTCAGATCCATCAGATTAAAAAAAAGTTTAATGTTGACATAAAAACAATAATACTTCAAGCATACTAATAAAGTAATCATGTCTTCACAAAATATCACGGCCAATGAAAGTTATCCCTACAAAATCATATAGTCTGGTTATGCTCCATCTTCATCACACAAAGTATTAAATCATGCACAACCCCAATGACAAGCCAAGCAATTGTTTCATACTTTTGACGTTCTCAAATGTTTTCAACTTTCTCGCAATACACGTGAGCCATGGATGTAACACTATAGGTGGAATAGAATATGGTGGTTGTGGAGAAGACAAAAAGTTGGAGATAGTCTCACATCAACTAGGCATATCAACGGGCTATGGAGATTCCCATCAATAGATATCAATGTGAATGAGTAGGGATTGCCATGCAACAGATGCACTAGAGCTATAAGTGTATGAAAGCTCAAAAATAAACTAAGTGGGTGTGCATCCAACTCGCTTGCTCACGAAGACCTAGGGCATTTTGAGGAAGCCCATCATTGGAATATACAAGCCAAGTTATATAATGAAATTTCCCACTAGTATATGGAAGTGACAAAGTAGGAGACTCTCTATCATGAAGATCATGGTGGTACTTTGAAGCACAAGTGTGGAAAAGGATAGTAGCATTGCCCCTTCTCTCCTTTCTCTCTCTTTTTTATTTTGGGCTCTTTGGCCTCTTTTTCTCTCTTTTTTTTCTTTTTTTTCTTCTTTTTTTCTTTTTCATCCAAAGTCTCATCCGACTTGTGGGGGAATCATAGTCTCCATCATCCTTTCCTCACATGGGACAAGGCTCTAATAATGATGATCATCACCCTTTTATTTAATTACAACTCAAGAATTACAACTCGATACTTAGAACAAAAATATGAATCTATATGAATGCCTCTGGCGGTGTACCGGGATGTGCAATGATCAAGAGAGACATGTATATAAAATATGAATGGTGGCTTTGCCACAAATACGATGTCAACTAGATGATCATGCAAAGCAATATGACAATGATGAAGCGTGTCATAATGAATGAAACGGTGGAAGTTACATGGAAATGTATCTCGGAATGGCTATGGAAATGCCATAATATGTAGGTATGGTGGCTGTTTTGAGAAGGGTATATGGTGGGTGTAGTGCACCGGCGAAAGTTGCGCGGTACTAGCGAGGCTAGCAATGGTGGAAGGGTGAGAGTGCGTATAATCCATGGACTCAACATTAGTCATAAAGAACTCACATACTTATTGCAAAAGTCTATTAGCTATCAAAGTACTACACACATGCTCCTAGGGGGATAGATTGGTAGGAAAATACCATCGCTCGTCCCCGGCCGCCACTCATAAGGAAGACAATCAATAAATAAATCATGCTCCGACTTCATCAAATAACAGTTCACCATGCGTGCATGCTACGGGAATCACAAACTTTAACACAAGTATTTCTACCAATCCACAATTATTCACTAGCACGACTCTAATATCACCATCTTTATATCTCAACACAATCATAAGGAATCAAATTCACATAGTATTCAATGCACTTTATATGAAAGTTTTTATTGTATCCCTATTGGATGCCCATCATATTAGGACTAAATTCATAACCTAAGCAAATTACCATGCTGTTCAGAGACTCTCAAAATAATATAAGTGAAGTAAGAGAGTTCAACAATTTCTATAAAATAAAGTCATCGTCGTGCTCTTAAAAGATATAAGTGAAGCACAACAGCAAAATTGCCTAGCTGAAAAGACATAAGTGAAGCACAAAGAGTATTCTCATAAATCATGATTCATGCATGTCCCTCTCAAAAGGTGTGTACAATAGGACGATTGTGGAAAACTAAAAAGAAAAGACTCATATCATACAATACGCTCCAAGCAAAACACATATCATGTGGTGAAAAAAATATGGCCTCAAGTAAATTTACCGGTAGACGAAGGCGAAAGAGGGGATGCCTTCCGGGGCTTCCCCAATCTTAGGCTATTGGTTGTCCTTGAATATTATCTTGAGGTGCCTTGGGAATCCCCAAGCTTAGGCTCTGACCACTCCTTATTCCATAGTCGATCAAACCTATACCCAAAACTTGAAAACTTCACAACACAAAACTCAACAGAAAACTCATGAGATCCGTTAGTATAAGAGAATAAATCACCACTTTTTGGTACTATTGTGAACTCATTCTTTATTTATATGTGTGTAATATCTACTATATTACAACTTCTCCA